>NC_134402.1:281563779-281752313 GCF_038048845.1 Mixophyes fleayi | reverse complement strand
TTCATTTCATCATTCATTGCATCATTTCATAATTCATCATTAATTTCATCATTCATTATTTATCATTCATCATTCATTTCATCATTCATGATTCATCATTCTTTTTCTCATTAATCATTTATTTCATCATTCATTTAATCATTCATCATTCATTTCATCATTTATCATTCATCATTCATTTCATCATTTATCATTCATCATTCATTTCATCATTCATCATTTATTTCATCATTCATTTCATCATTCATTTCATCATTCATCATTCATTTCATTATTCATCATTCATTTCATAATTCATCATTTATTTCATCATTAATCATTGATTCATCATTCATTTCATAATTTATTTCAGTATTCATCATTCATTTTATCATTTATCATTCATTATTCATCATATCAGTCATCATTCATTTCTTTATTCATCATTCATCAATCATTTCATCATTCATCATTTTTTTCATCATTTATCATTCATCATTAATTTCATCATTCATTTCATCATTTATCATTCATTTAATTATTCATCATTTATCATTCATTTCATCATTAATCATTCATTTCATCATTCATCATTTATTTCATCTTTCATCATTCACTTCATCATTCATCATTCATCTCATCAGTCATCATTCATCATATCATTCATTTCTTCATTCATCATTCATTTCATCATTCATCATGCATTCCAGTCATCATTCATTTCATTATTTATAATTCATTTCTTTATTCATCATTCATCAATCATTTCATCATTCTTCATCATTAATTTCATCATTCATCATTCATTTCATCATTTATCATTCATTTCATCATTTATCATTCATCATTCATTTTATCATTCATCAGTTATCATTCATCATATCATTTATCATTCTTTTCATCATTCATCATTCATTTAATTATTCATCATTTATCATTCTTCATTTATTTCATCATTCATTATTCATTTTATCATTCATCATTCATTTCATTATTCATTTCATCAGTCATTATTCATCATTCATTTTATCATTAATTTCATCATTCATTTCATCATTCATTTCATCATTCATCATTCATTTCATAATCATTTCATCATTCATTTTATAATTCATCATTCATTTCATCATTCATCATTTATCATTCATCATTATTTAATCATTCATTTCATCATTTATCATTCATTTAATTATTCATCATTTATCATTCATTTCATCATTATTCATTTCATCATTCATCATTTATTTCATCTTTCATCATTCACTTCATCATTCATCATTCATCTCATCAGTCATCATTCATCATTTTATTCATCATTCATTTCTTCATTCATCATTCATTTCATCATTCATTCCATCAGTCATCATTCATTTCATTATTTATCATTCATTTCTTTATTCATCAATCATTTCATCATTCTTCATCATTAATTTCATCATTCATCATTCATTTCATCATTCATTTCATGATTTATCATTCATTTCATCATTTATCATTCATCATTCATTTTATCATTCATCAGTCATCATTCATTTTATCATTCATCATTCATTTCATCATTCATTTCATCAGTCATTTCATCATTCATTTCATCAGTCATCATTCATTTCATCATTCATTTCATCATTCACCATTCATTTCATAATCATTTCATCATTCATTTTATAATTCATCATTCATTTCATCATTCATCATTTATCATTCATCATTCATTTATCATTCATCATTCATTTCATCATTTAACATTCATCATTCATTTTATCATTCATTTCATCATTTATCATTAATCATTCATTTCATAATTTATCATTGATCATTCATTTCATCAGTCATCATTCATTTCATCATTCATTTCATCATTCACCATTCATTTCATAATCATTTCATCATTCATTTTATAATTCATCATTCATTTCATCATTCATCATTTATCATTCATCATTCATTTATCATTCATCATTCATTTCATCATTTAACATTCATCATTCATTTTATCATTCATTTCATCATTCATCATTTATCATTAATCATTCATTTCATAATTTATCATTGATCATTCATTTCATCAGTCATCATTCATCATTGATCATTCATTTTATCATTCATCATTCATTTCATCATTCATTTCATCAGTCATCATTCATCATTCATTTCATCATTCATTTCATCATTCATTTCATCATTCATAATCATTTCATCATTCATTTTATAATTCATCATTCATTTCATCATTCATTTCATCATTCAT
The DNA here is from genome assembly GCF_038048845.1 of Mixophyes fleayi. Classification (NCBI taxonomy): domain Eukaryota; kingdom Metazoa; phylum Chordata; class Amphibia; order Anura; family Limnodynastidae; genus Mixophyes; species Mixophyes fleayi. The sequence goes on along the minus strand of NC_134402.1, from coordinate 281,750,086 downwards.
AATCATTTCATCATTCATTTTATAATTCATCATTCATTTCATCATTCATCATTTATCATTCATCATTCATTTCATCATTCATCATTCATTTCATCATATCATTTATCGTTCATCATTCATTTCATCATTTATCATTCATCATTCATTTCATCATTCATTTTATCATTCATTATTCATTTTATCATTCATTTCATCATTCATCATTTATCATTAATCATTCATTTCATCATTTATTTCATAATTTATCATTGATCATTCATTTCATCATTCATTTCATCAGTCATCATTCATCATTGATCATTAATTTCATTATTCATTTTATCATTCATCATTCATCATTTATCATTAATTTCATCATTCATTTTATCATTCATCATTCATTTCAAAATTCATCATTCATTTCATCATTAATTGCATCATTCATCAATCATTTCATAATTCATCATTAATTTCATCATTCATTATTTATCATTCAGCATTCATTTCATCATTCATTATTCATCATTCTTTTTGTCATTAATCATTTATTTCATCATTCATTTAATCATTTATCATTTATTTCATCATTTATCATTCATCATTCATTTCATCATTCATCATTCATCATTCATTTCATCATTCATCATTTATTTCATCATTCATTTCATCATTCATTTCATCATTCATTTCATTATTCATCATTCATTTCATAATTCATCATTTATTTCATCATGAATCATTGATTCATCATTCATTTCATCATTTATTTCAGTATTCATCATTCATTTTATCATTTATCATTCATTATTCATCATATCAGTCATCATTCATTTCTTTATTCATCATTCATCAATCATTTCATCATTCATCATTTTTTTCATCATTTATCATTCATCATTAATTTCATCATTCATTTCATCATTTATCATTCATTTAATTATTCATCATTTATCATTCATCATTAATTTCATCATTCATTTCATCATTTATCATTCATTTAATTATTCATCATTTATCATTCATTTCATCATTCAGTTCATCATTAATCATTCATTTCATCATTCATCATTTATTTCATCTTTTATCATTCACTTCATCATTCATCATTCATCTCATCAGTCATCATTCATCATATCATTCATTTCTTCATTCATCATTCATTTCATCATTCATCATGCATTCCATCAGTCATCATTCATTTCATTATTTATCATTCATTTCTTTATTCATCATTCATCAATCATTTCATCATTCTTCATCATTAATTTCATCATTCATTGCATCATTCATTTCATCATTTATCATTCATTTCATCATTTATCATTCATCATTCATTTTATCATTCATCAGTCATCATTCATCATATCATTTATCATTCTTTTCATCATTCATCATTCATTTAATTATTCATCATTTCTCATTCTTCATTTATTTCATCATTCATTATTCATTTTATCATTCATCATTCATTTCATTATTCATTTCATCATTCATCATTCATTTCATCATTCATTTCATAATCATTTCATCATTCATTTTATAATTCATCATTCATTTCATCATTCATCATTTATCATTCATCATTCATTTCATCATTTATCATTCATCATTCATTTCATCATATCATTTATCATTCATCATTCATTTCATCATTTATCATTCATCATTCATTTCATCATTCATTTTATCATTCATTTCATCATTCATCATTTATCATTAATCATTCATTTCATCATTCATTTCATAATTTATCATTGATCATTCATTTCATCAGTCATCATTCATCATTCATCATTGATCATTCATTTCATCATTCAGTTTATCATTCATCATTAATTATTAATTTCATCATTCATTTCATCATTCATTCATTTCATCATTCATTTTATCATTCATCATTCATTTCAAAATTCATCATTCATTTCATCATTCATTGCATCATTCATCAATCATTTCATAATTCATCATTAATTTCATCATTCATTATTTATCATTCATCATTCATTTCATCATTCATTATTCATCATTCTTTTTGTCATTTATTTCATCATTCATTTAATCATTCATCATTCATCATTCATTTCATCATTTATCATTCATCATTCATTTCATCATTCATCTTTTATTTCATCATTCATTTCATCATTCATCATTCATTTCATTATTCATCATTCATTTCATAATTCATCATTTATTTCATCATTAATCATTGATTCATCATTCATTATTTATCATTCATCATTCATTTCATCATTCATTATTCATCATTCTTTTTGTCATTAATCATTTATTTCATCATTCATTTAATCATTCATCATTCATCATTCATTTCATCATTTATCATTCATCATTCATTTCATCATTCATCTTTTATTTCATCATTCATTTCATCATTCATCATTCATTTCATTATTCATCATTCATTTCATAATTCATCATCATTTATTTCATCATTAATCATTGATTCATCATTCATTTCATCATTCATCAGAGACCCCTCCCCTCTACAATCCCCCTGCCTCTTCCTGTTCCTCTCAGTTGATTAAAAAGCCCCATGGAGAAAAGGCCAATCAACTGAGAGCACACAGAAGAAAAGCAGAACGGAGGGATCGCAGTGTCCCCCAGACGGAATCAGAGAAACTGAATTAACGTAAGTACAAAAATCCTCTTTTCTCTTTCAGTCTGGGGGACACGGATTACCATGGGGACGTTCTAAAGCAGCCCCCTAAGGGTGGGACCGCTCTAAAAGCCCGGCCCGTAGAGAAGTACGGGCAAAATTTGAATCCGAAGACGCAAACACATTAAACTAATAGAATTTTGTAAAAGTATGGACAGAAGACCAGGTGGTTCTCTACACAGTTGGTCCGCAAAAGCCCCACTTCTCACTGCCCACAACGCCCCCAGCGACCGGGTGGAATGGGCCGTAAATCTCTCTGACACAGGACGGTTAGCCTTGATGTAAACCTGTGTAATTGTTGCCCTAATCCATCTCGCAATTCACTGCTTAGAGGCTGGCCAGCCTCTATGAGAATCAATAAGGGCAAAAAGAAAATCGTTACACCGAATTTGGGAAGCTCTCCAACATAAATGCGGAGAGCCCTAACCACATATAATTTATCCGTATACACCTGATTAGACTGAGAAGCTGTCCGAAAGACCGAAATAACAATTTTCTGGTTCAAATGAAAAGCTGAAACACCCTTCCGAACAAAGGAAGGGAGAGTTCTGAATACCGCTCTGTCCTCATGTAGCATCAATTATGGTTGTCGACAGGACAGAGATCCCAACTCTGAACTTTTACGAGCGGAAGCATTGGCTAAGACAAACATCACCTTGCAGGTTAGAGACCTAATCTGCCGAAAGTAAGGATTCAAAGAAGGCCCTGTAAGCATATGAAGCACCAGGTAAAAATCCCATGGTGCTGTAGGAGAAGTGAAAGGAGGCTAGATATGCAAGACCCCCTGAAGAAACGTCCTGATGTCTGGCATATCTACTAACTTCAGGTGGAAAGAAACTGAAAAGGCAGATACCTATACCTTTAAGGAACATAAGCAGAGACCTGCCTCAATCCTGAAGAAAGGCCAGAATTCGGATAAGATGAAAAGAGAACGTATGACAGGACCTATTGTCTCACCATGTGACATAGGCTCGCCAAATACGACGGTAGATGCGAGCTGAATAGGCTTACAAGCTCGTAGCAGAGTGTTCACTACACTGGGGGAAAAACCCCTAGCCCTCCAGAGCCTGGCTACAACAGCCATGCGGTTAAATTCAGCCAAGGTAAATCCCGGTGAGGAAAAGGACCACAAAGGAGAAGATCTTGCCCTACTGCTATAAAGATTATGTACGCGTACCACACTCGCCACAACCATGCAGGTGCTATCAGAATTACCGACAGACCGCCCTGCCTCACTCGTCTGAGTACTCAAGGAAATATGGGAATTGCACAAAACTTGGGAAACTTCTTGATGTGCATGGAGGCCATGATATCTATATCCGGTAGACCCCACCTTTGAACCAGAGACTGAAAAGCTTCCGGATGGAGGGACTACTCTCCTGGCATCATCGCATTGCGACTGAAGTAATCGGCCTCCCAGTTCTTTATTCCTGAAATGCACACAGCCAAGATTGCTGGAACACATTGTTCCGCCCAAGCGAATATCTGAGCCGATACCCGCATTGCCGTTGCACTTCTCGTTCCTCCTTGTCTGTTGACCTATGTCGCAGCCACGGCATGACGGACTGAACTCTGAGTAGATGACCCTGGAGAAAGGTTCAGGCCCCCCGAAGGGCCAAAAGGATTGCCTTCAACTCGAATGAGTTGATGAATAGAGAGGACTCCTGGACTGACCCTGTAGCCAGAGATGAAGGGATACAGCCCCCAACCCTTCAGGCTGGTTTCTGTGAATTTCTCGCACCCGGAGACAGAGAAATCTTCTGGTGATCCAAATGTAAGTGGGATCCCGACCCTTCTGTCAAGAGGTCCCACTAAAAGCACCGGGAATAAGCACGACCAAAGGAGACTGTTTCACTTGTGCATGCATCTCCCTTGGAGACGCATGCACAAGTGTATTGAAGGACTGGGAGAGGACAAGACCTGAGATGTTATCCTCTGAACCGACCTGATCTTCTCTTCTGGCAGAAACACTTTCTGCTGTTTGGTGTCCATGCCGAGTCCCAGGAAGATCCTTTGTTGGCGCGGAATCACCTGGGATTTCCTTGAGTGTATTAACCACCCATGGCTCTTGGGGAAAGCTATGGTGAAGGACATGTGCTGTTGCAAGCAAATCTCTGAGGTGGATCTTATGAGAAGATCATCTAAGTAAGGCACGCCCTGAACTCCCCTTGAGTGAAGACAAGCTGTCATTACCGACATAATTTTTTATGAAAATCCCCTGAAACCAAGGAGAGGCCAAAGGGAAGAGCCCGAAACTGATAGTGAGAGGCCCCCACTCTGAATCTCAGGAGAGAATAATGACCGTTCCAGACAGGAACGTGGAGGTATGCGTTCTTTATGTCTATTGAGGTCATAAACGGATACCTTTTCAATCCGTTTATTACTGACCTCAGGGACTCCATCTGTATTACCTGCCTCCTTTGTGGAACTCGAGCTAGCAGGGTTACAAAGAGACGATGTGGAACAGGACCCAAGAGATCTATCCTGTACCCCCTAGTTATACTGGCCCGAATCCAAGGATCCTGAGAAGACGCTGTCCACTGTTCTAGAAAAGAGACAGGCACCCCCCCCACTCTCGCCACCTCCTGGCAGGTAGAATGGCAGTCAGGGTGAAGGCTTCTCCTGAACCTTGGAGGCCTGACGTGTAGCTGAGAAAGAGGATCTACCTCTGACTGAGAAGCTTCTAGAATTTGTGTGGACTGCCGCTGGATGACTGGTCACTAGGAAAGGAGGTCCCCCGAAAGGACTGCCTTAAGGAGCAGAAACGCGGAAGGCGGACTCTACCCACATTCACTGACAAAGAGGTGTACCTCTGGCACCCGCTGACTGAGAAATCAAACCGTGTAATTCCGGCGCAAGCCAACCTATCTTAGATTCCGAATCAGGCTTCCAGGATTTCAGCCATAAGGTTCTTCTTGCTGAAATTTTCGAAGCCTGAATAGAGGAAGACACAGACGCTGCACTCTGAGCTGCCTCATAAAGATACCCAGACGCCTCTTTCAAAATGTAAAGCCCGGGGAAGCAATTATGCGTTCTGCAAGGCCTCAGCCAGCTGCTCTGCCCATGCTTCCATGGCTCTAGGGACCCTAGCCGGAGCCAATGTGGGTCTAAAGGAAGAACCTGCTGCTACAATATAGACTTTAGCTGAGCTTCAATTCTGCGGTTAGTCTGTTCTGCAGTGTTGCAGTGTCCAGGACCAGCAAGGTAGTATGGGGGGCTAAACGGGCTACTGGAGTATCCACCATAGGGATTCCTTCCCCGTGAGCCAGATCCTCTTCCTGTAATGGATATAAGGAAGAGAATCTTCTGGAATAGAAACCTTTTAATCAGGTTGTTTCTATATTCCCTCAGCAACATTTCCCAATTTCACCAAAGGAGGAAAACGAATAACCTTTCTTCTGGCTTTCTTAGTGAGACTTCTGTTAATAGGACTAGGATCCTCTGACTCTGGGAGGTCCAAGGCCTGCCTTACCGCTAATACCAATCATCAATGGCCTGATATCTGGCGGTTTCTTCCTGATTAGACACGTGAACTTGATCAGGATCTACTTTTGTTTCCCCTCCCTCAGAAAAGGATTTGCGGATCTACACAGATTTCTTTTAGTAGGGGCCAAATATGGGGATTCAGAAACTGGTTTAGCCTGTCGAGACAGGTGTCTGATCCGTTATGAAAAAAATAAGGACCTGCTATAGCTGTCCCAGTAGAAGCAGCCGCAGCAGGACCCCCCACATTCGTGACAGCATTATCCAATATGGAAGAAAGTGCTGCTGAGCTTGTCAATAACTAAGTAGATTTAGAGAGAAGCTGGCCTGCTCTGCCCATAAAGAGTAAACTGACTGTGTCAGAAGAGTCTGCAGGGTTTGCGCAGATGGGGGATCCCTCTTCGCAATCCGAAGAAAGCGCCAACGGGTCCCTCTGCCCATATGGTAATTTAACCTTACATCTATAACAGGTAAAATATTTTTCCATAGGACCCTATCCTTTATCTAACATTTTACAAAGGAAAGAATCACAAGCACACCATTGACTTGAAGGAGACAGAGAGAAAAAAAACAAGTAATCAACTAATCTTCAATAAAAGTTGCACTTGTCCCTTTAAACAATGTTATTTTTGTTTTGGCGAGTAAAGAGTACGATAATGTTACCCATACTAGCCCCACTTTGTCAGTAAAGAAATACAGTTTTTATAAATGCTTAATAAAAACAAATAGAATACTTAGCCAAAAGGCCAAACACAGGAGAGAAGTCCACCAGCCATGTCCTGATGCTTGCTCCCACAAGGCAGTCTCTGTTCCCGTGCTTCTTCTTATGCTCCAAAAGACCGGAATACTGCCCGTAAATTGAAGAGCAGGGGAGTTCTATATCATTTTAACTCCCCCTCTTCCATATTCTGTCTCCATTTTTTTTTTAAAAATAAATAAATAATAATTAGCAGAGTAATGGAGACCTCGAAAAGATTGAGGTCTCCTGCAGCGGTGATGCCCCCTCCTATTACTGAGGGGGGATCTTGGTATAGTTTTTTTTTTAGGGAATCTATATCCAGCAGAGTAATGGAGACCTCTAAAATTCAAGGTCTCCTGCAGCAGTGGGACCCCGATGCCCCCTCCTATGTCTGAGGGGGGATCTTGGTCTGCCCCCTTCTTCAGTTAGTTATTTGCCCGGGCTCCGTTGTAAAGTCAAATTAAAGATGGCGTCCTGCTGATTATCCAGTAACCGGCACTCTATGCCGCAGTGGCAGTGCTGGTTATCGGGGAGGCTGTAAGAGTGACAGTGGTCCATAAAACTCTGCCAGTCAGAGCCCTCGGCTCTCATCTGACCGAGCAGTGTCCGTGCTGCTGTTGTGGGAGTGTGTTCTCTATGGTAGAACACACTCCCAGCTCTGCTTCTAAAATAAAAGTCCTGTAACAAAGTAAAAATTAGATAAAGAATAAATTAACTTAAAATCAAATAAAATCAATAAAATAAAATCTATAAAACACTAGCATAAAAAAAAAGCAGCCCAACTCCCTTGGGCATCTAGAAAAAACTGAGAGGAACAGGAAGAGGCAGGGGGATTGTAGAGGGGAGGGGTCTGTCAGCAGTGCTAAAGTTAACTAGCTAAGTGCCAACTCCCGAGCTCCCCTCCACAACCCCATGGTAAGCAGTGTCCCCCAGACTGGATGAAAGAGAAATAATTATTATTATTTGTTCCCTACATTTTACTGCTTCACAACTAGCTGGTAGAGAATTTTACCTCAGTTTGCCTCTTGACAGGCCCACTTCTGCGACATAGGACAACTGTACTCGGATACTGATTCTCTGATTTTCAGCTTTTATTTAAAATATTGAAGTGTGGATAGGGTCCCATGTTTCAAACAAGAGTCAACATTGTTCACGCATTCTGAATTCGTATTGTTCTAGAATTCAGACTCATGATACATCTGGATTATCAGAATTAGCAGGAATAGACTCGTACTGGTGTTTTGTTTTTTCTTTACAGATAAACAGTTAATGTAATATGGGGCCCAGATTAACTTGCTTGCTTGCTGCATATATTAATATTTCATATATTTAAAAAAAAAAAAAAAAAACATAAAGAGAGGTCTTGTAAGAATGTGGAAAAAATGGAAAAGAATAATAATATTAATATCAGGTGCTAGAAAAATATACTCAATACACTGAGGAGAGAAAAACGTCTAATGGCAGCTGTTCCCGAGGGAAGCGCCAATCCCTACAAACAGGATAAATCACAAAAAAAAAAACAGCGCAGAACAGAGTCGATAAGTAATATAATATAGGCATGTATAAATATAGAAAATGTATTACATTATACCTAAATAAATTTAAAAAGTAAAAAAACAGCATGTTACTAAAAAAGAATCTGGACAAATAGCAAAAGTAGGATGACAATATAGTTCCAAGAAATTGCCAATTACAAATTACAGCTCGGAAATATGTGGAAAAAAAAAATAAAGAATTGATTCAACGTTTCGGTAATCACATCCATTTTCTCACAAGTTTTTCATTTGTATTTCCCACTTGTATTTCCCATAAAGTTATGAGAGCTCAACTCTCTGTTTTTGTTGTATTTGACTCTTTTCAGCATGGAGTACACCCAGGCAATTGTCTTAGTTCACATTGGAGTGCTGTAATTCAAATTATATATACACAAAGTTTTTGAGTTCCTTTCTGTGTATTCTAATGGATGTTTAAACTTAAAATACTTCTCCTGTGTTGCTACCCACTTATGGAATTCCCTACCATGCCCAGACTCTCCCATCTTTAAATGCTCTCTGAAAACCCACCTCTTGATTAAATCTTACCCTACACCACTGTTGGCTTATCTGTGACACTCCAGGTGCTGCGAAACTACAAGTCCGAGCATACCCTTCCAGCAATAAGCTGCTATATATTGGGAAAGCATGCTGGGATTTGTAGTTTCACAACACCTGAAGTGTCACAGGTTAGCCAACACTGCCCTACACCATACTTGCCAACTTTACAGGAATATCCGGGAGACTCCCCAATTCCGGGTAGGTCTCCCGGACGAGCTAGCAATTCTCCTGCATCTGCCCACTCCTAGTGGACAGATTTTGAGCCTCCATGTTGTGATTTTCTGGGAATCGTATAAATTTGGCCTGTCCACCGTGGTAAAATGACTAATTTGTGTCATTACATGACAGGGACAGCGCCAAAATGACGCGATTCACCATGCCCCATCCCCTCCTCCGAGATTCCCGGAGGCCAATCTGGAAAGGTTGGTAACTATGCCCACCTATAATACCACACTAATGCACTCAAGCCACACTCCCTACCCCTTTGTTTTCATATCTGTATTTTTATATATATTTTTACCATGTATGACTCCAATTTTCTCACTGTCCAGAGCTGCATAGCACTATGGCACCTTCCAAATCAATGATGATAACAATAATATTATGGGTAATTATGTAACAACAAGTATGTATAACTAGTGCCCATTGCATCATCCTTGCACAGGATTGAACTCAAATTTTCTCCACCACTCTTTACTTATATATTCAGAGAGAAAATCCCCAAAATATTAAAACAACTAATATTTCTGCATTTTATTGTGTTCAGCAAATTGGGAAAATAATGGCATTACTTACTTCATCATTTTATTAATCTTTGTATTACATTATGGGAAACTTCCCTGCAGAAAATGAAGTTTTAGTATCCAATTGTTCTCACTAATTAATTTAGCCACTACACATTGAAGTTAAGAATAGATTGCTTTTGTGATAAAGCATCAATTTAATGACTGTGCATGAGAAGATGGAAAATTTCATCCACTGCCTTTCTGATATGTCTGAGAAGTTTAGTCAAGGCATACATTCATACAAAATATCTGTTGATTGCAAAAAATGGCTACCTGCTATTTTTGGATTTAATGAATTTAGAAATACATGACCAATACTTATATTCTGTTGCAGTACACTATATGCAGTTTGTAAAATCCCAATTAAAGGAGTTTTTGTCATGTACTTTTTACAACATTTGACTGTGAAGATGCCATGCTGCCTACAGGCTGCTTGGAATATTACACTTTATGCTTTGCAATATTTGCTATTAATGTATAATGGGTGCATAAGACCTCTTTTCATATACAGGTCAAGATTTTTACTTGTAAAACCTCACATATTTGCACGATGTGTCCCCAGATTAAAGCAGAAAGAAACAGGTTTGACTTCTTGTATCATGTGACATAGCATTGCTTTTAGAGAAGCTGTTTTGCTGATGCTGTAATAAAGCCAGTAACTGATCTAGCAGATGCTTCACAGACATTCTGCTTGTTGAGGTGTCCTTTGCTGCAAATCTTTTTTGCTTTCTGCAAATACACAATTTACACAAAATACACAACGTGCAAATCATGAGGTTAAAGGACTTTAGGACAGTCTATTTCATGTCAACATTTGTACATTTTAACATGTCTATGGGCCTGATTCATTAAGGAACTTAGGCAAGAATTTAAGTAAGTTTTCTGGACAAAACCATGTTGCAATGCAAGGGGTGTAAATTACTTTATTATTTTGCACATAAGTTAAATACTGGCTGTTTTTTCATCAACTCAAATTCTTGCCAAAGTTCCTTAATGAATCAGGTCCTATGTCATTGTTATAACTGCACTATGTGCAGAAGACATCCCATTTAAAGTATAGACCACCAGCACCACAGAGAACTTGTAAAAATCAAGTAGTTTTGTTGAAGAAAAGAGGCCCTGTGGCTAACGGCATGGAATACTCCACCCACCTATATCCATCAGAAGGACCACCCTTTTGGTGTGCTAATCCATTTTGGTGTGCTAATCCATGAGATAACCTGTATAGCTTAACATTCTAATCATTGTGAGTACAAAGGAAGTTTCTTAACCATTTTTGACTGAGGTCCTTAAAGTAGGTTTATGACTTCTGCTTATTCAAATGATTTACTGCCTATTGTTTTATTGTAGATTTTTTTAAACTGTGTAACACTTTAATAATAAATACAATATTATAATATGAATAATTTCATTAGTCTGTTACACATTCTTGACTTGTAAAAGTATAGTGACCATGTACCCTAAATAACATGTCGACAAACATTTTAGGAATCCTATCAATTCAGTAAAAAACAATGATGCCCCCGGTTGCTAGTGAATTGATAGGCTTCTACTTCCTAGGAAAATATTTTCCGAAGGAGCCCCCTCCTCCGTTTCTCTAACCACACCGTCGACAACCTGGGGGCGATTGATCAAGTGATTGTGGCTTGTGACTGGTCCTCTCACTCACACTCCCTCTCAGCCTCTATTTAATGTTGGTTAGCAAAGTTAAAATGCTGCATCTGTATTATGGGAAAAACAGCTGCATGTAGCAACACCTAGGGATCCAGCTGGGGGCACCTTCGAAAAACATTTTCCTATGTGGCAGTGCAGCTTTTAGAACCCCTATCAAGCTTTTAATTTTAATGAGAATTGATGTAATGTACTATATTCAGTTCCACTTTAATCGCTGCCATTTTTACACTGTCGATAACCAAATCCATGCTTTTCCTGGTTACATTTCACTGGACACTTACATTATAAGATGTTGTAGACAATGTTGGTGAACAATTAGGCTATCACTTGTGTGGGTTCCCTGAATAAACACTATGAACAATGAAAATCTGATTGTATGCATATCATTCAGGTTACAAAAATCTGGTGGGCTGGTGAGCAAACCACATTCTGGTCACTTGGCCTGACCCCTAAATTGCTGGACGCGTGAAAATGTGACAAACTCCAATGCCAACTTGTGTGACTATGTGAAATATCTAGATATATGTAAAGCATAAAGATATTGTGTAAACTGTAAGCATACTGGTTAATTTTGCTACTTAACTTAAATGATAAGGCACTTATCATTTGCTTAATATGATTTTATTACTTCTATTATATCCATAACTGTATTAGCACATAAACAAGCTCATGCTTTAAGTGGGAAGTGGATATTGTCCCACCCAAGATAAAAGGAAAATCCATGAATTCTATCATAATTCTGTGGTGACTTCAACTATCTCGACAGTTTTCACCAGTTCAATTTCTCATTCTACTGAATACAGAATCCCTAAAGAAAAAAATATAAAGATTACTTACTGGAGGTTGTAATGTACATAAAATAATATTTTAGGACTGGGAATTAAAAAAATTAAAAGGTAGTTTGTGTTACTTTTATAGTATTGATTGTTCGACCATAGAGCCAGTCAATGATTTCACATGTTCATTTGGTCAGTGGTATCAATGCAGTCCCATTTAATAGAAAAGGGTGAAGTACAAACATCTTGTTTAGATACATTCAGATACTTTGTTATTACATTATTTAGCAATTAATGTAGAAAGCTCATTCGGATATTTCTGCTACAGCCCATTCCATGAGTTGTCCACCTATAGCTGGCATCTGTGGTCAGGTAGCTTCTTCCTCTTGTAGTACTACGATTCAGAACTGTGATTTCACTGACTATATAGCTGGCTGTGTGAATGCAGTCACAACTTAGAGTTCATCCTGCCCATTAGTGCTTCTAGTTTCATTGCCAAGGCCATATCCCCTTTAATCTTCAGCTTTCCACCCATGAACGCCATTGTAGGCTTCAGTTTCCCTGTGGACAGAAAAAAAATGTTTTAATAAACTGGTTTTATGTCTGCGACTGCTGTAAAGCCAAATTTTTTTATTTTTTTTTTATTAATCTTAGTTTGTAAAACAATCCTTGTGTGTTAGCATCATATTTGTTGGAGTGCGATTCCTCAGATTGCTGCATGGTCATTTTAAAAAAATAAATGAAAACAGGATTGTGGTTATGAAATTCATTCCCCAGTTCATTCTATTTTTGGCGTACAGAGTATATTAAAGTAAATATTCTGTTTGCTCCTCTATAGTCCACCTATACTAAAGTAATATTAGTAACACTTTTGCATTAAAAGTCTATTATTACTGAATGAAGTAAGATTATACTCCAACTCCATATACTATATTTAATAAGGATATTACAAGTCACCCTAGCTTGCCCTTTTTAAAAAGCCTTTTTATGGTCATATAAACATTGTCCCTTACATTATTCTTCTTGCTCAGATGTAAATCTAAGCTTTATGTATTCCACTCTCTCCCCTCCTCTGAATTTTGAGGGTTTTATTTTTTTGAGCTACAACCCTTATTGTGCTACTTAAATTGTAACCAAACAAAATGTGCTATGAACAAACCTGTAAACATCTTCACAAAATCATTGCTATCCATACTCATCACCACGTTAGCTTTGACAGGAGACTCTCCTTTTCCAACTCCACCCTTGTCATTCTTCAGATCCAGATACCAAGTGCCTTCTTCTGCACCTAAATACAGCAGGCAAAGCAGTTACCGCAATCACCTTAGGAGACCATGTCTAACAGGAAACAATATTATGTATTTAAGCGTAAAATGGTATGGTCCTCTTAGCTTTACTCCAACACTGGAAGTGTTTTGCAAGTCCTATTTTCATATTTTTGGATAACTTACTTTGCTGCTACCCTCTGGCTTGATGCAGCGGTATGGAAGATACTAATAGGGATGTCGAAAATCTTTGAGTGTTTAGATAAAGTGCCATTTCAGAATCCAAAAGAGAAGTCAGGTAACAAGCCAAATTCAAACCTGGATATCCAAAGAAAACACAGGAACATGGGAGCCAGACACTATTGTAAGAAACCTGTTGCAGTGTTGTTCAGAGCAGGTTTAAACAGAAGTTCCAATTTCGAAAAGCCCACCCCTTGGGTTGCAGTCATGACAAACTGGGAGAGCTGCAGAGAGTGCGATCATGAATGGCATTGATGGACTTGGACTGAAGAAGAAGTAACTTCAGTGCATATTACAGTACACTCCACTCTTCCATAAGGGTGGATACAGAACACAGTAAAAAAGTTTGTTGGGGATTTTTTTTATGGAAATGCTTCAAAAAGATGGGGAAATCAGCTGCTTTAATTCAGGAGCGTTCTTCTGGACAATACCCTTCCCAAACAACAAAAAAGCTGTAAATTGCCTCTGGAGATGCGAGAATAAAGAATTTATTTAATCTCATATTCCTATTTGTTTTCTAATAAAATGGAAGGTGGAGATTTGTTGAAAGTAGAGAACGGATGAATGAGAAAGGGTTTTAAGAGAGACATGAAATGCACTGGGCACCCCGCAGGGTATCTGGTAATTCCAATTTAAAGGCTACTGGATTGATGGTTTCTAAAATCTTGAAGGGGTCAACGTCTTTTCTTATCAGTCGAGTTTTTATAGTAAGATGATGATAAAATTCTCCTTGACTTGAGACCAGATAACTGAAAAGTTCTGAAATAGTGAATCTACTGCTGGTACTTCTGAATATGCAACATTAGTCAAGGTGGTTAATTTAGCATGACATTAGTAGAGTATGAAAAATGGGGAGTTAGAGATTGCCTCATGAAAATGGGTATTATGGCCAAACTCTGCCAATGAAAGTAGTTTCACCCAGTTGTTTTGATTGTCCGAGACATACATTCCTAGAAAATGTTCAAGTTCTTGATTAGTTATTTCAGTTAATCCATTAGATAGGGGGCAATAAGCAGTAAGCTTACTTTTTCCTCTGCCTGTGTTTTTACAAAAGGCTCTTCAAAATTTGGATATGAATTAGTTTCCATGATCAGAGACGATCTCTTGGGGACACCCGTGTAAATGAAAAACCGCTTTTATGAAGCGAGTAACAAAAGTGGAAGAAGAAGGTAACCTCTATGAGGGGCACAAAATGAGCTGCCTTAAAAAAAGATCCATAATGGCACAAATAACTGTGCAGCCACTAGATGGAAGCAAGTCACTGATAAAATCCATTAAAAAATGTGTCCATGGACGGTCTGGAACTAGCAAAGAGATGAGTGGCTTTTGACGAGGTACCTTGTGCTGGTCGCAGATGAAACATGCATAAACAAATGTCTCTACGTCCAGAAGGAGGGATGGCCACCAATAGTTCAGAGTGATAAGGTCTTGAGGTTTTTTTTTGATACTGGTGTGTCAAGAAAGGCGAGAGACGTGGCCCAATGTAGCAACTTGGGACATATTTTGGGTAAAATGAGGATTTTGCCAGGAGGATATTTGGAGGATGAGGAAGGAGTAACTGCAAGAATACGTTTAGGATCCAAGATCTGCTGCTGAAGGTTCCATATGAGAGTGATCAGCCTTCTTGTTTTTAGAACATAGACGATAGGCAAGAACGATATTGACACGAGTAAAGAGCAATGACCATCTTGCCTGACGGGGGTTTAAACACAGTGTAGACTGCAAATAAAGAAGATCCTTATGGTGTATATAAATAGTCACTGGAAATTGTGCCCCCTCCAAAAGATGTCTCCCTTCTTCTAGAGCCAATTTAATGGCTAACAGCCTCTTGTCTCCTATGCCATAATTACTCTCTGCATGTAAGTGTTTGCAAGAGAAAAAGCAACACGGATGGAGCTTCCCAGAGGAGGCATGCTAAGACAGAACAGCTCCAATTTCATAGGAAGATGCATATGCCTCAAGGAAAAAGAACAAGAATTAACAGGTTGTTGCAGAATTGAAGTGGAAGAAAAGGCAATTTTAAAGTTGTTTAAAAGCTGGCACCTGGAGGCCTCTCCTTGGAGTTGGCAGTCTTTTGTGTTATGGCTGTGATGTGAGAAAACAAGGTAGAATATCCTCTAATAAACTGTTGTTAATAGTTAGCAAAACCCAAAAAACATTGAATAACTTTAAGTCCAGAAGGTTGAGGTCACTCTGTGATGGCTTTAAGTTTATCGGGGACCATTTGAAGTCCACTGTCTGAAATAATATAGCCCTAAAAATGTAGCTAATGTTTTTCAAAGACACACTTGTCTAATTTACAAAATAAATGGTGTGATCTGAGTCTCCACCATGTTCACGATGAGTCTTGAGAAAATGACTATATAGTCTAAATATACTACCACAAAATGATAAAGGACATCTCAAAAAATTTAATTAATAAAACTTCGAAATATACAGATGTATTGCATAGGCCAAATGGCATGACAGAGTATTTAAAGTCGCAGTCGAGAGTATTAAAAGGAGTTTCCCATTCAGCCCCTCTTTTGATACGAATCAAATTATATGCTCCTCGGAGATCCAACTTAGGAAAAATAGTAGGTACTTTTATGCAGTCGAAAAGTTTGGAAATCAAAAGGTAAAGGATATCTGTTTTTCACAGTAATGGCATTTAGGCCGCAGTGATCTATGCATGGACGTAACCCACTGTCTTCTTCTTGTCAAAGAAAAAGCCAACTCCAGTGGGTGAGGAGGATTTCCTAATGAACTCACGATGCAGATTTTCTTGGATATACTCTGTCATATCTTGAGTTTCCAGAACAGATAATGGATAGCCCCGACCACCAGGAGGCATTCTGCCTGGGAGACAATCAATGCCACAATCCCAAATACGATGAGGGAGAAATTCAGTTGCCATTTTTTACAAATCCATCTCCAAAGCTGAAGTAGGTAACTGAACAGGAGGGTATTATCTTCTGTAGACAACGGGAGGAACAGCTAGTACCCACACACAAGATCAGTGCCATATGCCAGTCAAGTATAGGAGAGTGCAGATGGAGCTACGGGAGTTCCAAGATTACCGGATTGATGCCTTTAGGATTAATGAAAAAAAGATAGGACTTTTTTATGCAGGGCTTCACCCAGTAATTGTTGCATTCCCATAAGGGTAATGACCAAGCAAAAGCGTGTCTGAACAGTAGAGAAATTATGCAGGCGACTGCTGGAGGCTTGCAGGTCGCGGCCCTCTGAGCTGCCTCTGGCATGATGCAGCAGTAAGGCAGAAACTGATAAAGATATCAACAATCCAAGATCTGGTACACAAGTGGTCAGATTAAGAGCCAATTCAGAATCCAAATGTAAGATGGGAAAATACAGGAAGAAGGGAGCCAGAAGATATGGAAAAACAACTGTCGCTCCCACACCGACACTGTGTTCAGAGCAGGTTTAAATAGCAGTTCCATTTTGAAACGCCTGGCCCTATAGTTGTGGTCACATGACCCCAGGTGTAAATATGAACATCATTGTTGAACTGAGACCGAAGGAGAGGTACAATTGGTCTCTAAATGGCAGGAGAAGAAAGTAAGATTACTATTGGGTGTATATAACCACCTTTACACAAGCAACACCAGAGATAATGGGCCTGATAATCTGGAAGTTTACCACCAAACTGCCGTGACACACTTGTTTGGGGCAACAAAAGGATCAACTAATCAGATCAAATGACAAAAGGGAGCCAATAGTATATTTATCTGTCTCTCAACTTGCAGCCTTCCACCTCAATTTACTTATTTCCTTTCACCTTATGTTCCTTCCTTTTTATGTTGTTCTAGCCTTACAACGTTCAAGATTGTATTTCTCTACTTTTCCTCTTAACATGGCTTCTTCTGTGTCTGGCTGTTTCTTATATTTCCATTACCTTATTATTCACATCCCCTCCTTTCTCAATTCTGCACTTTTCTCTCTCAACAAATTACCCAAGCACAATTTTAAGTTTGTTTGAGAGACACCAGTACTCACTGAAAAGCAAAAAATTAAAATATACATAAAAAAAGAAGTTCTGTATTTTTTAAAGAGAATGATCTTTTCAGAGTGAAAGAAAAAAACAAAACATTTTCAGGTATATTCATCCAGTCAAGTCCATAAATATTGGGACATCGACACAATTCTCATATTTTGGGCTCTATACACCACCACAATGGATTTGAAATGAAACTACCACGATGTGATTTAACTGCAGACTTTCAGCTTTAATTTGAGGGTATTTACATCCAAATCAGGTGAACGGTGTAGGAATTACAACGGTTTCTATATGTGCCTCACACTTTTCAAGGGACCAAAAGTAATGGGACAATCAATTCAAAACCTATTTCATGGACATGGGTGGGCTATTCCCTTGTTATTTCATCATCAATTAAGCAGGTAAAAGGTCTGGAGTTGATTCTAGGTGTGACATTTGCATTTGGAATCTGTTGCGGTCGACTCAATATGAGATCCAAAGAGCTCTCACTATCAGTGAAGCAAGCCATAATTAGGCTGAAAAATCAAAACAAACCCATCAGAGAGATAACGAAAACATTAGGTGTGGCCAAATCAACTGTTTGGAACATTCTTAAAAAGAAATAAACGCACCAGAGAGCGCAGCAACACCAAAAGACCCGGAAGACCATGGAAAACAACTGTGGTGGATGACAGAAGAATTTGTTCCCTGGTGAAGAAAGACCCATTCACAACAGTTGGCCAAATCAAGAACACTCTCCAGGAGGTAGATGTATATGTGTAAAAGTCAACAATCAAGAGAAGACTTCACAAGAGTGAATATAGAGGGTTCACCACAAGATGTAAACCATTTGTGAGCCACAAAAATAGGAAGACCAGATTAGAGTTTGGTAAACAACATCTAAAAAAGCCATTACAGTTCTGGAACAACATCCTATCGACAGATGAGACAAAGATCAACTTGTACCAGAGTGATGGGAAGAGAAGAGTATGGAGAAGGAAAGGAACTGCTCATGATCCAAAACATACCACCTCATCAGTGAAGCATGGTGGTGGTAGTGTCATGGCGTGGGCATGTGTGGCTGCCAATGGAACTGGTTCCCTTGTATTTATTGATGATGTGACTGCTGACAAAAGCAGCAGGATGAATTCTGAAGTGTTTCGGGCAATATTATCTCCTCTTATTCAGTCAAATGCTTCAGAACTCATTGGAAGGCGCTTCACAGTGCAGATGGGCAATGACCCGAAGCATACTGCAAAAGCAACCAAAGAGTTTTTTAAGGCTAACAAGTGGAATGTTATGCAATGGCCAAGTCAATCACCTGACCTGAATCCGATTGAGCATGCATTTCACTTGATGAAGACAAAACTGAAGGGAAAATGCCCCAAGAACAAGCAGGAACTGAAGACATTTGCAGTAGAGGCCTGGCAGAGCATCACCAGGGATGAAACCCAGCATCTGGTGATGTCTATGCCTTCCAGACTTCAGGCTGTAATTGACTGCAAAGGATTTGCAACAAAGTATTAAAAAGTGAAAGTTTGATGTAGTATTGTTTAGTTTGTCCCATTACTTTTGGTCCTCCAAAAAGTGGGGTACATATAGAAACCGTTGTAATTTCTACACCGTTCACCTGATTTGGATGTAAATTCCCTCAAATTAAAGCTGAAAGTCTGCAGTTAAAGTACATTTTGTTTGTTTCATTTCAAATTCATTGTGGTGGTGCATAGAGCCCAAAATATGAGAATTGTGTCGATGTCCCAATACTTATGGACTTGACTGTATATTTGTGAAAGTTACCAGTCAGATTTGGGGCTAATTTATGCTCATTATATAAATACATTATTTAGACACAACTACTAATATTTGTGGCATATTTATACGACTCATTTCAATATTTACATCATGCCATCAGTATAGATAGTATGTTTGGATAATGAACGCTCTACCTGAAAGTACAAACTGGTAAATTCCTTGAACAGACTTTACAGTGTCTTCATTGATAGATTTTCCAATGACAGAAAATGTGTCCTCCACTGGACCTTTGGCCTTCGAAGCTGCCTCTTTTCCACCCTTAAAAGCAGCAGACCCACCTATAAAAGAATACAAAACAAGACATATATAAACAGATTAAAAAAAAACAATGTTATAACATAAATAAAATATGTGACAATTGCAGGAACGTGGTGCTAGTTTGCAACCTGTTCATACCCTGAAGTTTGGAATCTTCCTCAATAGCCCTGAAAAATTGTCTGACACACAACTGGTCTTTAGTATATAGCACAGTGTGGAGCGTTGGTGTGTCGTGCTGGAGAAAGGATGCAGGCCCAAAGTTGGGACCAATCAGAGACAGACAAGCAGTCTGTCACGAGACCCAATTGTAAAGCGCTAGTGTAAAGAATTTGCTGGCGCTATATCAATAAATGTTGATGATGATGATGATCTGATTTCTACAGACAGGAATTTAGTGGAGCCCTGTGCTACGAGAGACCGAAAACTGCTACAGAAGTAATTTGGAGACAGGGGGGTGTCTCATCCTTGAATAGCTGAAGAGGAAACTTCTGTGCAAGGACTGTGATGCTTCTGTTATGACATTATAGCGAAAGTGGTAAGAAGCATAGCTCCCACTTGCTAAAGAGGTGAAAAAAAGTTATATAGCCCTCCATAGGAGGTAAGGTTTGTAGTTTTTTTTAAACCAGTTTTTTATTGCTTTACCAGTGCTAATAATTAAAGCCAATTTGTGATACAAACTTAGAATTACTTGGGTACACTTTTGCTTTGCAACAAAATCTCTGTCACAGATTACAAGAAACTTACTTTTGAGGTGAAAACCCTCAACAATACAAATACAAAACTTTTCTAAAAACAATACTAACAATAATGATGACAACTGCAATTTTTCTATTTAGTTCTGAGACCCATATGCTATGTTTAATTTTAAGATGCAGAACAGGGAACACAGGCGATCAAATCAAGCCTTGTATATACTGAAGGTTCTGTGGCCAGTTAAATAAAGTTGGAGGAATGTTTTTATTGATATTCAATAGATATTCACAAAAGTACCCAACAAGTCTTGCATTCTGTACAACGCTAGAAAAATTAACCTGCTTGGTGTTGTTTATGGAAAGGACTCTATAAACAAGTTAGCGACTCAGTATCTTGCAACAAACAGTCCACATAGATGTTCTACTGATAAATAACATCATTTTCATTACAATTTCTCAAAACTTTCCGAGTTTCAAAGACCATTCATGGTTTAAACAACTATGATGATCTAACCACCTACCATGCTCCTCCATTTTGTTAGTGACATCGTCTGGATTGACATCTAAGAAGAAGTCAGGAAGCAGGGGATGTCCTAAAGAAAAAATACACAACTTTCACATTGACTCAATATGTATGGATGCTGTACCTTTACATAGTATTTAGACTTGTTTCCAACACCCCATATGCTACATATCTCATATGTGTCTTCCAAAATGTCTTCAATAGTTACTTTATAACGTTCACCTATTTGGGCATATATGATAATTAGTGCCTCTAACAAGCAATGTTAATGGTTTAAGGATATCCTGCTTGAACTCAAATGTGTATATCACTTATACAGAAGTGAAAATCTTTGCATATGTAAATGGTGCCTCAATGAATGGGAGTCATGACTTGTTGATACCAGTCTATAAGTAAAAACATATAGCACACTAATTTATACAATAATAAAAAAATCCTCAAAGTAAAACACCTGGAGATACCGCGTAGACATCAAAATCCTTAATTCCCTCAATCTTCAGTAGCTCCTCGTCAATGACAAAATTTCCAGTGTAGTCCTTTGGCCTAGTTAAAATGGAGTATGCAGCATCAGCCATGATATCAGCAGTCCTGCACTGTTTTTCCACCCCAGATCCTCCCAGCATATCCATAGCAGCTGTATGAATACCTGTTGAAAGTAGTGGAAAACACAATTCTCAGTCTTTGAGAACATACCGAAAACAGCATAAATCACATCAGATGGTTATATGCATCCAGTTTCTGGCACAAATCTACTTAAGATTCTAAATCATCAACATAGTCTAATGACAAAAGAGTGAAAAGATACAACCCACTGAAAGTTGCAAGGATGTAACTACAGACAGGAATAAGCAAAAATATTCTTGTCTGTGACTGAAAATCTGAAGGTTAATGGTAACATAAAATTCTATTGCAATGCATTTTAAATATCAACTATGCAGTACTAAATTACATTTTGCCAGCAGTACTAGCATTGCAATTAAACAGCATTTGACATTTAGATCTGTAAACAATCAGTTTGTTAATATATGAATGATCTGTAAAGATACAATGTATGAATCAAGTATGCTACACAAAAGTGAAGCTTCAAAACACTATCTCTTGTAAATGGATAAGCTACAGTTGGATGCTGAAAGAACAGAGGTAAAAACTTGTTTAACTTAAAAAGAAGTGTTTGTTTCAGCATTGCTGCAGTTACAGCCCATTTTAATCAATAAAAAGAGCCTAGTGCACACATTTCGAAACATGAATATTTTAATATGCACAAGAAATCGGTCTGAATTATGCTCTAACTAGACCAAGATCACGACTTTGTGTGTGGTAGGGTTAAATTCATTACAGCTTTCATTGCTTTCTATTTGGAGCTTGTATGTATTTTCAATTCTGAACCTCTCTAGAATGTAAGCCTTTGCAAGCAGCCCCCCCTCCCCCACCTTTAGTGTTGGTCTGAAGGATTCATCCCATGTATGCATTATTAAAATATGATAATAAACTAGATAATCTCTGAAGGCTGAGGTTATCAAAGGTTATACTCATTTGAAATTTACATGTCAAGAGAAATCTCCCAATGTTTATGATGGGTTATAAGCTTCCTGCTACTCACTATTTTTAAAAGCTTACCTTATGTTCACCAAAAAGTTCATAAAAGAAAGTCCATATAAGTTAGATGGAGATATTTATAGACTATATATCAAGTTAAGAGGAAAGAACGCATTTTAATAGCTTTACTTTTCAAATTGCAGCACGCTTCAGTTTTTGTGTATGACAGAATGAAGTGTTATATAATAAAAATGAAGAGTTTGATGGATATAATGAGGCACTTCTTCATATTATGACATGCAAAACGGAGAAATAATAGCAACGTTGATTGACTCTAGATTATATTTAGCAATTGTACGATATGTTAATTGAAAAGACAGACAATGACAATGAACATAATTATCACCATATCTGCACAAGAGACCTGTTTCAATAATAATATGAAAATACAGTGCTGGGTAAACTAACAGGGGAAGGTCACCTGTTTTTGGCCACAAAGCATTGACAGCAATTTCTCCTTTAAATTCCTCAGCCATTCCAAGAACACACATGGACATTCCATACTTTGCAATGGTGTATGCTGAAAAACAGAACACATCGGCATTGAACACTTGATTGATAACTTGTACGAACCTACTGACTACTACACATATACATGTATGCAACATAGATGTCTAGGTAAGTTAATATCTTGTTCACAGGCAATGTATTGCTTTGAGAATCTTCACAGACTAAATAGTTACTGATTCCAGGTTGATCCATCAACCAGGGAAATCTGCAGCACTTTTTAATGCTACATATTCAAGTTTTACATAGAGAATGCACATATGTCATCTGTCCATGCTTGCAAGCTGGACTTCATGCAAAAAGTCGAAGGTCCTCCAGTAAGTTCAGTGCTATGAAAAAGCCTGGGAGAAAATACAATGCTCTACTTAGACAATGCTGCGGAAGTTTATGGTGCAGTAATCCTAAACTTTACAACTTACCACAGTGATTCTTAAACCAAACTGGGTTCAGGTTCAGTGGAGGACTGAGATTTAGAATGTGTGCCACTTTGCTTTTTTTTAAGTAAGGGATGCATATTTTTGACCTGTGAATCAAACAGAAGTGTATGAAAGTAAATGGCAAGGACAACAGATGATTAAAAGAGAGGATAATTTGTGTGTGTATTTGACATTCCTTAGCCATGTACAGTTGGGAGTTTTTTTCATCTCTTTTCCCAGTTCCATTTGTGACAGATTCAGACTATATGAAAAAGAGCATGTACAGACAGTGGAAAACAGGATGTGCTCTACTCTACTGTCCATGTGATTTGTAACAAGCCCTGTGTGTACAATATGTGTGCTTCCCCATAGGCATGAATGATCTCTAGTAATCATTCATCTCCCTTCATTTAGCTGTTGAAAATGGAATGGAGGAAAGGCAGATTAAAAGACGGCCATCTGCAAATGGCCACAGAATGTCAAGTACACGCTGCATTCACCCAATGTTACAGGATCAACAACTTATCACAAAAGAGCCACAGAATCACTTCAGCTGTATCACCAACTTCCTGCTGCTAGTGACACTATGTTTTACAACTATTTTCATGTTTTTGGTGCATTTAGTTCAAGTATATTATGCAGATTTTAGGATTGCAGGTTCAATCAAAATTGATTTTTCTCATGATTTTGATATAATGTTGTATATTATGAAGAGACCACTAATGTGTCTGTGATTAGCTTGTTTAGAGTCCCCAACTGTGCCAATGATTTTCAGATTGATAGGAAATTTTACAGGTCACTTACATCTATTTAATGTCAAATCCTACATTTCTGTGCTGTAGACTGCAGACTTTACTATCCATCATTAATACTATAGTTATTTATTCTTCACTGAGTTCACTGCAGCAGACTCATTGGGCTTATACTTTAGCCTGGAATTGGCACAGCATAGTATTACTGGCACAAACATGGCTCAGCTTTGTATACTTGGTAACTGATATACCTCAGCTTTCTATATTTGCCACCAGAGATAGCTTGGCTTTTGTTTAACTACTGTAATGGATATCTACTTTACATTCTGACCACAGGGAAAGCTCTATTGGTACATACAAGAGCATATTTTGTATATTAGTCTATACATTATGTACTACTAAACAGTATGCTTTATATGCTAGCCACAAGAAAGGGGTCTGGTTTGTATATTGGTGTTGTATTAAAAGTCACTGCATTAAAAGTATATAGATTAGGGTTTGGCAACAGGTAGTCCTAGGGCCACATGCAGCCTTCCTAACCTTCACCTGTGGCCCCCAGCTCCTTGCTGCTTTATTGACAGATGTTATAGTTTGTAACATTTTTTTTTAATAATACCTGCTTATATGTTATTATAGATATGGGGTCTCTTTCTTTTATTAAATGTATTTTTTAAAATTTATTACTCAAATGAAGGGTGGCCCTCAAACTTTCAAAAGGGCCGCACATTAGCCTTAATCTTAGTAATAGGTTAAAACAATACATTTAATCTGTAATAACATATCAGCAGGCATTGTAAACAAGTGTTACAAACTGTAACAAAAAAAATTTTGCCAATAGAGCAGGAAGGAGCTGGAGGTCACAGGTAATGGTTCAGAGGGCCGCTTGTTGCCCATCACTATATTAGACAGTACAAAGCTCAGTAGAGCTCACACTCTAGTTGGTCTTTTTAAAAGTAGATTTAAGAAAACTGCTAGAACCATTCATTTCTTTGTTAAAATCACCCACAAGGAGGAACACATTCTGTTTGCTGTTCTTTCAATCTCTAATTATTAAAATTTCAGTACAATTGTTTTCGCTAGGTTGCTTATAACAAACCAGTCAATACGTTACTGATTTTTCTCCATGTATATAAACCCATCATTTACATCGTTATAACCTTCACATATATTCTCTTCCTGGGTGTGGTTTAAACAAAATTTTACATATATACAACTTTTCCTTTTGTAGCTTTCCTAGCCTTCATAAAGAGGCTATATCCTTGCAAATGCTTTGAAATGTGTTTCATAATACCCAGTGGGATTAAAGAAGTTACTGCCTTTTAAGAATTTAGAGAGTTTTTAAAGGAAGTCCGAAACCTGCAAACTGGGCTTCTTGCGTCTTCTTATTAAATTAAAAATCAACTTTTTTATTAAGCGTAACGTGCCTTTAAGTTGTCTTTCTTCTTTTTGTCTATTGTATCTGAATATTTCACAAATGTCAATGAAAGACATCCTTTTCATAAAATGTAGATGGGTCAATATCTATGAGAACTCATTGTTACAATCAAAGTGTTCCCTGGCATCTTTAGAAAGTAATTGAAATTGAGATGTGTGCAAGCAAATATCAGATCTCAATCATGGCATTGTTGTACAAATGAAGATAATTATGTATAGATAAGGTATGACCACACTATTATGCAGATTTCAATAATTATTCTTATCTGCTGAAAGCTCAAGTGTTCAACACTAAGTAAATTCACAATACAAGGAAGATAAAGGGCAAACAAAACATCAAACAACTAATGCTAATAAACAATATAAATGGAAGGCACATCTCTAAGCTGCATACATAGCTGGTAGATACACAAAGCACACTATTAAAAAAATGATTAGCTGCTCCCAGTGTGCTAATGTGAAATTAAAGGTTTTCTCAATCCTAACTTAATATAAGTAAAGGTTTCTTGTTAAAGTAATTAGAGTGGCAGCCTTGGTTAGAGTAATACCTAGCCACTGACCAGTACCCCTGGATTTTAGAATCGGTTGGTGCCCCCACTGTGTGTATTCATTAGAGGCGTGTGTTGCTATTTAATAGATTTAACACTATTAATGATTTTATAATTTTTCAGAACACCTATGTGTGTTAACAGAATGTGGGTGTCTAATGTACGGGTATTTCCGTCAGATGCCATAGAGCGATAATGATGTTTAATTTTATAATAATGTTTAATCTTATCTATTGCTCAGTTGTGAGGGTCGATTATTTAATTCAATTTGGCAATAAATTCTAAGTCATCAATTTGGGTGCCTCCAATGTTTAGACAATAACATAAATGGTAAAAGGTACTTCATTCTTAAATATACTACTGCTGGGTACACATACTGCAATATCTGGTGACTGATTGAACAATGTGATCCCAGAACGACTTGTATGCCTGATAATAATCTGATCAAAGAGAGACAGCATGACTTTATTCGGGATTCCATCACATATATACTTGCACATAATTATTGTGTATTTAATTATTTTTTAGATTCTTGGGACTCCATGGGCACCAGGTTTGCCCCTAGCTTTACCAATTTATATATAGACCCCTTTGAACAGAAATAAATCTGGGATTGCCCACATGGAGTGATCTAGGTGTTCTGTGACGTTATATAGATAATCTGTTTATTATTTGGAATGGGCGTATTGACAGTTGTTTGTTTTGTTTTATAATTTCTTAATTCTAATAATCACAATCTATCTTTCACCCAGAGTGATATGTCAGTGATTTTTTTGGTTTCAACCCTGTGTGTACAAATTATTGCAGATATTTATATAAAAAATGGGTTCAAATGAGTTCAAATAAGTCTGAGGGCTAGATTTACTAAACTGCAGGTTTGAAAAAGTGGGGATGTTGCCTATAGCAACCAATCAGATTCTAGCTGTCATTTTGCAGAAGGTACTAAATAAATGACAGCTAGAATCTGATTGGTTGCTATGGGCAACATCCCCACTTTTTCAAACCCGTAGCTTAGTAAATCTAGCCCAGAGTGTTTTTCCAGTAGTCACTATCAACCATTGTTGCTAAATATTCCAAAAGGAAAAATGAATTGCCTTAGAAGGAATATTTGAAACATACCATCTAGGTAACAAGCGTTTGAAAATTAATTTTAAAGAGAGGATATCCTCTTCTTTTTGTCAAAGAGGCATATAAATATGTTAAAGCCTTCAATAGAATGTCTTTATTAACATCAAGAATGAGACAACAGTGACAGAGTGAAGTTTGTTTCTAAATAGAACACTAAAGCTGAACAAATTTAAAAATAAAAAATAAATCATAAATAGAAATCATCTATTGAAACAAGATCACATTTGGAGTTCCTCTATTTTCGATAAACCTAAATACAATCCTCAAAAAGAAGAAAAACCTTAAAATATATATTTTTTGAGAGTATCAGATGATTCCGTGGATGAAGAAAGAAGCCCAAATATCTTTGAAATACCACATGGAAATTTAAAAGAGTTTTGCAATCTTCACCTTGTAACTGTGTTAATGCACATGTGGTATATGTGCTCTAATGTTCTACACAAACTATTTTTTTATTAAGATACTCCTAACTGTTTGGTGCTTTCTATTTCTTGTGTAATATAAGGTCTGGCACCCGTTTATATTGACATTACAAGGGAAATTGTAGGTGTTGCCCATAGAAATCAATCTGATTTTAGCAATCATTTTGCTAGTACATTCTTAAAAACGATGTACTAGATAAATGATATTTAGAAAATTGAGCAAGATTAAGGCTCTGTGTGACTTTGAGAAGGCCCAAATTGTGATGGTTAGACGACTGGGTCAGATGATCTCCAAAACAGCAGGTCTTGTGGTGTGTTCCTGGTATGTAGTGGTTATTACATACCAAAAATTAGTCCAAAGAAGGCCAACCGATGAACTGACGACAGGGTCATGGGTGCCCAAGGCTCATTGATGACGGTGGGGAGCGAAGGCTAGCCCTTCTGGTCCAAGCCCAAATTGCTGAAAAAGTTAATGCTGCCTATGATACAAAGGTGTCAGAACACACAGTACATTGCAGCTCAATGTGCATGGGGCTGCATAACCGCCTTTCAGTCAGAGTGGCCATGCAGACACCTGTCCAATGCCAAAAGTGTCTACAATGGGCACATGAGCGCCAGACCTGGACAATGGATCAATGAAAGAAGGTGAACTTATAAATCACAATTTCATTAACATCATGTGAACGGTCAGGTGTGTTTACATCATTTACCTGGGGGAAAAGATGACACTAGGATACACTATGGGAAGAAGGCAAGGAGGCAAAGGCAGTGTGATGCTCTGAGCAATGTTCTCCTTTGTCCTGGAGTTAATGTTACTTTGATATGTACCACCTACCTAAACATTGTTGCAGACCAAATATACCCCTGATCGCAGTGGACACTTTCAGCAGGACAATGCACCCTGCCACACTGAAAAATATGTTTCGGAATGTCTTGAGTAACATGTTAGAATTCAAGGTGTTGCCTTCATATTCCCAATATCTTTATCGGATCGAGCATCTGTGGGATGTTCTGGAAAAACAAGTCAGAGCCATGGAGGCCCCACCTTGCAACTTACAGGACTTCAAGGATCTGCTGCTAAAGTCTTTGTGCCAGATACCAGAGGACACAGTCAGAGGTTTGTGGAGTCCATGCCTTAATGGTTCAAAGCTCTTCTGGTGGCACAAATGGGGCCTACACAATAGGAAGGTGGTTTTAGTGTTGTGGCTGATTGGTGACTATACCACCACTGGGCATTTGCAGTAAATTTATAAAATGATATACAGAATATGCTTGCATATCCCTGTTGACAATGGCTAAAATAAATATTTCTGATCATGATCAGGCCATGACATCTATTTGGATGAAAATGCTGCAGTCCTTACTTTTGGGTTGATATGTAAACATGTATTGAAACTCCTTGGACTCAAAAAAAAAAGTAAAGATAATATATGAATCTTTTTAAGTGCCCAGATAATCAAAAGTTAGTTTGATATATGGTGCATTTAAGTCTGTGATCTTTGTGGCAATGCAATAGTCTAATGCACACTTATTTTAAATAATGAGAATGGTTTAGTGGGTGATAGATTGCTACATACTTGGGTGTGTGAATTTGTTCCTTGCGGATGTCAGCCTGGAACCTCACAGGAAAAAACGATCAGAAACTACAGGATGTGATATCCATGCATTAATTTGAAGTGAAATTGGAGCAAAATGCAACCATTTGAGGTGCAATCACCCACGTATTCAAAATAGTCTGGCAAGAACCCAACAGAGCATGGTAGGATCTGGTTGCAGTGTATAAAGCACGCATCACACCTGACAACAGGCAATGGACTACAGAGCATTGGAGGAAGGTGACATGGTATATATTGTAAACAAATGTGCAAGTGCATGTGCAGAAGAGCCAACCTAAAGAGCTCTAGAGCCCTAAGTGAATGTTTCCAAACGTGAAGGGTTCTGGTGGTTCAATAATATTGTGGGGCGTTTTTACCTGGCATGGGAGCAGTCAATCTTTAAAAGGCATAGTCAATGATAATCACTACTTAACGGTCTGAGTGATCATCTTCACCCCATGTTGCAGAGTATCTTCCCTGACGGTACTAGTGTCTTGAGGAGGACCGTGATATTATGCCATCCTAACGTCCTTTTGGGACACCAGATGTTAACCCAATAAAGCATCTATAGGATATTCTGGAATGATGCCCAAGATAGCATTTATCAGCACCATGTACAAGGCATCAGTTAAATGACTGTTGTGGAAGAATGGTGCTGTATCCCTCCTGCACAACGCCAGACATGCCACAGTGGATACAGACCATACTGGCTGCACAAGGTGGCCCAGTGCTGTATTAAATAATTTTATATTGGTTTCTCCATTATTTTGTCCACTGCCCATATGTATACATGGTGTGGCACTTTAATGTACATAAGATCACTGCGCACAGGTAAGGAGTTAAACCGTATACAAGCTATGGTTTTATTTCATCATAGGCTTTAGGACCATCCACAAATATACCATATTGGATCATGAAAGTCAACCGTGTCTGCTGTTCTAGGTCTATTTTTACAAAAATAGACCTAGACCCCCCCCTTCCCAATAGAGGTGTTTACATCCCAATACATATTTTTTTCACATAATTCAGTGTTGCTAGCTAGGAAGGCTGGTGTTGGTTAGAAATTACATTTTAGTAAGAATAACTCTTTAATGATATCTATTTGATCAGGTTTTTAAACTGAAAAGTCCCCGATGTCTCTAAAGTTTTCATGTCACATTCCATCAGGTGTTGATGCCCCTCCCCCATAAACTTCCCATTAGTTTGAACAAACTGCCCAAACTGTGCTCGTCTGTGCACTTTAAAAGTGTCAAAACAGACAAATCAATACCCATTTAGTCAAAAGATGCAGTGCTCACATGTGTGGACATTGGGTGGCTGTACTGAGCAGTTATTCTGTGTAATTGGTGATCCATCACTACATATGCTGCTAAATAGGCAGCACGATGGCAGAGATTAGTACAGCGCTGGTGTTAAGGGTTTGTTCCAACCAAGACCCTATCAAATGTAGATTCTGTATGTTCTCTCTATTTGCGTGGGACTCCTCTGGGTGCTCTGGTTTCCTCCCACAGTTCAAAACATACTGTTAGGTTAATTGGCTTCTCACAAAATGGACCCTAGTGTTTGTATGGAAGGAAATTTAGAATATAAGCTCCAATGGGTCAGTGACTGTTGTGAATGGTTAATATTCTCTTTGCGGCGCTGCGGAATATGACTGGTGCTATAAAAATAAACAATAATAATAATTCAGACCTAGTGTGTGGATAGCATTATCCTCCACCTACCATGCAAAGGTTTTACATTTCTCCACAAATTTGTTGCATTCCTTTTCTGGTCCTAAACTTGTTGACCCGTGTAATTTTATATTGCACCAAGATAGACTTTATGAATCCAATATTTGGTTATCTCACTAGAAAAAACACAACTATAAAAGATACCGTTCTAAATCAATAACATATTTTGAAAGGGTGATATTTTTTCAGGCCATTACATTTTTATTACACGTGTCATAGTCTTGTGTTAAAAGGCTATTTTCTTTATTTATGTTCCAACTGCATTACCATTCAGCATCATATAACGTCTCATGTAATTTGTTATATGAATACATTCAATACAGTAGGAATGGCTGCCTCCCAGCCATTTTAACAAAATTATGTTTTAAGAGATTTGCAATGGAAAACAGCTCTTAAGATGCAGGGATGTGCTTCACCATAGTTTCATATGAATATATTACACTTATTCTTCGTTATGCTTATCTAAAGCGTATTTATATACATTTTCTCCCAGTTCAATATTGATTGTGATACTAAATAATGCTAAACACCCTCGGTACTGAAGGGTTGTTCAAATCCATTCATTCAATAGCGGCACCGTTTGATTTAGGCCAATTTTAAAATTCTGCATACAGCACACAGTGTGGCTATTATTATTATTATTTATATTACCTTGTTCCCCCAGCTGGCAAATGCAGAGACATATGAAACACTAAAGGCACTTCAGTGCATTATCATTTTAATAAATGTGTCAAAGCGTTTTGCATTGTGTGTTCTAATGACATTTCTTACACAAAGACACTGAATTGAAATCGCAAAGCGCATTACAAAGATTTTTTTTTTTCTTTCTTAGGAAGAACAAGGCTTGTTTGCGAACTGTATTTAGCACCTTCAAAAGATGTATTATTTGGTAGATGGATAGGGTTATGCTGGGGGTTAATTAACAATAACTGTGCATAGTCTAGCTAAAAAAAAAAAAATGGTGTGAAACCAGCCTGGTTCTATTCCATTTTATAGAAATATCAACAGCTATATAGTTTTAGCAGAAATTAATAAATATATATATATTTTATCAGCTGAGAAACGTGGCACCCTCTTTCTTAGTAGGAAATAAATAGCTGGTGTCCACAACACTGTCACAGCTACTGGATTGCATGCCACACATTTGATAACTACTTTTGCCAAAATCCACTCAACAAAATCAACATGCATAATGCAGTAAATCTCCTACCATCACCCTTTTGTCATGTAAATACTATTTCCTTATTTAAAAACCAACTAAATCCCGTAAAATATCAGTTGTATTAGAGGATGAACAGCAATATCGTGCATTTCAGCACAACTCATTTAAAAAAGTTGCAGAGTTCATACTGCCATATTTTTGGACAAAGTATGTCCCACATCTAAAGTTATTGAATTCTATTCACAAATCAACTGGCCTGTAGACGATCTCTTCTTACACAGTTTTACTAATTTTCTCTTGTTAAAAGATCAAGCAGTACTGTATCAAGCTGTGATTATTTTTTTTTCAGCGATTTGAAATCGCTGCAAATCGTTTGAGATCACAGTTGATTTTATGTGCAAAGTTGTCATATAAATTATCCTAGGCATTTTGGGCATTCCAAATCCAATCTCTGGCAATGTGTGTTGATTTTAAAACACCTATCCCGTGGTTTAGTCAAACATGCCGGAGAAGAGAAACAGACACTTGCCCAAGAGTCAACGGTAATTATGGTTTCTTGTTAAGAGAGGCAAAAATTATTATCTCACAGGGGACAAGTCTTAAGAATAAAATTAGTAGGACACATTTCATTAATAATTATAAAAAAATAAAAAAAATTATTTACATATATTAGAGTGGCATACTATTTCATTACCACTGGGGCAATAATATTTTTTTTATGAAGTGGCAACCCTTAATATTTCCAGATGGGGACATCATTTAAAGTACATACTTGTGGCACTACAAGTGGCAGCATGCACCCAAAATCAGGTTTTTGTCTCCAAGTACACATAGCACAGAACTGACTCATTTTAAGAGAGACCTTATGGCTACTCCTGGACAGCAAAAAAATGACATTGTCAAATTGAAATAAGCAGTGCCAGAATAAGGGCATTACGGATTCTAAAAACTAGTGGAGAATTCTCGAGAAGCCAATCCCGAATTCACACTTATTGATAACAAAGGGGATTCCCTGAACATTATTTAACATTCATCACCGAAAATGTATTAATTTCCATATGAATTTACTTTTCCTAGGATGCTGCAATGTAAGTTCCATGTTGGGTGATGGGTCTTTTCTTGTCTCCATTGCACTTTGCAAGCTTCCATTCTTTAGCATTTTGGTGAGGTTAATATGGCCTTAGATGTAAGTCAGTATACGTCACTTATTCATTATTATGAATAGCTTGCACAGCTTACTTCTGCAGTGCAGTTTAAACAGCAATTTTTTTTTTTTGTGGTTAGCCAAAACAAGGAATCACTGTTCATCAGTGCAATTAATATTCACTTTATTTTTCTAGAACTGTTCATGAACGCAAGTTATCCAGCAGATATAAACATTCTAAGAATTAAGGTTATATTTTTTACTGTAAAGTGAAAGTGGCCATTTTGCTTATTAGTCTGGTTAAATAAATTCCTGTTGCTGGACCAGTGTACAGTGGTGCTCAAATTAACTGAGGAACTGGGGGTGTAGGGCTACCTCAGCATTATTAAATAATTAGGGACACTTATGAAAACTGGAGTACAAATAACTGCAGATAAAAGTGTTGTAAGCCATAGCAACCAATCAAGTTCTAGCTGTGAAAAATGACAAGAACATTAATAAATCTTTGAGGGGATATATTGTTTGTTCACAGCTGCAATTGTCCACTTCAAAAACCCCTATAGGGAATATGGCCTTCTGTCAGGCTACAAAATTAATTTCAGCCAGAGGTCGTGTTCCTCCATGCCCCCCCTCTCAAAGCTAAGCTACAAACTAATTTTGCCCTGCACTGGCAGTTATATAGGATAAAGTACCTTAGAGTTTATATCACCACTTCATATGACAGGCTATACTGGAACCCGCCCCCCCCTCCTGTAAAAACTTAACAGGACTTTGAGGTGTGGCAGAGCTATAGGATATCGTGGCTGTGGAGGATCATTACTATTAACATGAACCTGATCCCCAAACACCTGTACCTCCTCCAGACTGTCTGGTGAAGGTATTCCATATTTCGGGACCAACATGCCTCATTTCTAAAGTTTGTCTGGCGAGTTAAACCTTCTAGAATCTCCGAGTGCTTAAGAAGCCCAGCGCCGATGGAGGTAGAGGCTTTCTGGATATTAAATTTTACTAGTTGGCATCCCATCTGAACCTGGTTGTGGTCACTTATGTTTGCTACAAGACTATAGTGTGGGTGGATCTGGAAACTCATTTTACGGGAGTCTACTCCCTAGCCTTACTCTGGGGCCTTCCCGGCGTAGACAGACCACCTGTGGCTTCCTCCCTCCAGTCCCTCAAATTTTGCCTGTCTCTTTGGGACACTTCTGGTCCAGGTATAAACTGTCCACCTCCGTTTTTCCCTTTAATCCTCTATGGAACAACTCACTCTTTCGCCCCAGTAATTCCTCTCAGCAATTTAAGCACTGGCTCCATGCTGGGACACGTGTAGTCTCGGACCCGGTTGTCAATGCAACCTGGGCATCTATGTCTGATATTCATCAAAAATTTTAACCTTTACACCTGCTTTTCTTTGAATATTTCCAGGTCCGACACTTCGCTATGTCCCTGCCCTCCCCTGAATCCCTAGGGGCCTTTGTCGAATGCCTGTGTCTATAGTCTCCACTTACCAAAGGACTGATATCTGTAACTTATAACTGGTCGATAGACACCACCTTCGATGCACAGGGTCATCATCAGAGCTGGATTAACAATAGGGCTAAAGGGGCTACAGCCCAGGGTCCTCGGGCAGCTGGGGGGCCCACCGGCATTCATCGGGTCGGGGGCGGGCTCCGACTTATCTGTTCAAGGAGAATGGCAGGCAGCTAACAGCAAATGTTATGCTGTTAGCTGCCTGCTGTCAGTGTAGTACTTACGCGGCGTGCAGTAATCTCCTTACTGAGGAGATCTCGTGAGAGTGAGACTACGAGTCATAGACTCAGTCTCACAAGATTTCCTCAGTAAGGAGATTACAGCGTGCCGTGGAAAGCACTACAGGGAGTGGGGGGAGGGGGCTCACAGTACCCTTAGCCCGGGGGCCTTCCTTCCCTTAATCCAGCCCTGGTCATCATGAATAGAAACTGGGGACACCTCCCCCACACCACCCAAATGAGTCATGCTGGGAGGAGGTTAGGAAGGGGATTGCCAGGAACTCAACCTCCACATTACTGAAAGAAATGCCTACAAATTGATCTACTGGTGGTATTATGCCCTTGCCAAGCTATTCAGAATGTTTCCTACGTCTACTCTGAGCTGTTGGCGGGGATGTGGCCAGAGGGGTACAATTGTCCACGTGTAGCTTCCTTCTGGACCATGGTCTTCACGCTCATAAACTCTATCTCAGAACAACAGGTGATTAAAGATCCTTGGTCGTTTCTCCTCTCTCGCCCTCTACCTGATGAGAGCGCCTCCTCTAATAGGCTCATCTCTCAAGTATAGGCAGCAGCTAAATCTCTGATAGCCAATCACTGGAAGAACCCCAATCCCCCTTCCATACAGGCTCAGCAGAACTATATTTGTGATATCACAAGCATGGAGAGTATTACATATTATCTCAATGACAAATCACATAAATTTGACAAGGTATGGAACCCATGGTATCTTCGAGAAAGTGGGAAGTGTATATCCAGCTCCAGCCCCTGTTGCAGGCACTTAGACTGTGGGCCGCCTCCTGATCTTCCGAGCTGGATGTGGTGTACCTTGTGTAAAAGCCATGTGTATGCTGATGCCTGATCACAACAGCAGATGATGACTTTGCATACTTCCTAACTATTTTAGTTTCTACAATGTTTGTGTCTGCCCCGTCCCCCCCCCCCCCATTTCCTACTATCTGTGACCTCTCTCCCACCTCGCCTCCCCCCTTTTTTTTTTCCATAAACCATAAAAGAACACTGTGAGGTGACATTTTGTGTATTCACAATTACTTGTTTTATTGTGTTGATTGTATTTCTAATGCTGTTTCCTCTTCAAATAGAGTTTGAAACAACAACGTTAAAAGTGTAATTCCAAACAACAAAAACAAAAAACAAAACACCTTGATAGTGGCAACAGATATCTACCATGTAGCAAGTTGCTCTATGGTGCAATTGGTCATGAAGTACATCTACATCACGTCTCTGGTAATGTCTATTTTGGCAAAAAAAAAAAAAAAAAGTGCTTTGTTTCCCTTGAAGAAAAAACAAACAATAGGCTTGAATGATATATATCACCCAATTTATATGTCATTTACACATCCACCTCTTACTCCCTCTGTTTGATTCTGTAAAACAGCATACCATAAGCACAGATGAAGAAAGCAATGTGCAAACTATTTTGCAAATGCTTTCATTGTGGTTACAATAAGGAGTATAAAAACACAAGTCAATAGGTGGTTATTTTATTCCCCATTATGTACAGCGGAGTTGTTTAGTCACATGTTTTAAGAGTACATCCACTTTTTGTGGACTTTAACCAAGTAGAGCAAAGGGGCCATTTATGCTAAGGAAGTCCCTGTCTTACTATGTCAGACATGCCGCAAATGTGTTATCACTGTTATTGGGAGAGTAGATTTTTGGTGTACAAGGATTTATGTAATAATTACATAAATCGCCTATTCTGCCCAATATGCATAAAATAGAAATATATTTATTACAATACACTGTCAAATGAAAGATGTAGTCAAATTCACTTTGAAAGAGTAACTGTTTAACATGTGAACATTACTCTGTCAGATATGGGGCTGCTTAGCAAATCTATGACCAAAGTTATGTCACCAAAATCATTTTACAGCTCATTATTTTATAAGTCAAATTTTAAGCAAAAAAGGGAGTTTGAAGTTTATGTCCTTTTGTTTGTTAATCACTTACTCAATCTTGTCTCTTAAAATCCAGAAGACGATCCCCAGGCCAGTAAATGTATTATGGAAATCTTTAGCTACCGGACATATCCGGTGTTAACACATGTTCCATGGGTAGTAATACAATGTGACAATGTTAGCTGGGAGGGTTGGCTGTCTGCATTGATATTATGCATAGATATGTATACATACAAGAAGACACGCTTCATCCGCAGAATTTAAGGTTTATTAAAACGGACTTCAGCTCCTTTTCTGTTTTAATCAAGTTTAATTAGGGATTCCAAGACTTGTCAAAGACCCATTACTGCAATGTATATGACACTCCAGTTCCAACCAAAACGGCTTAGTGTCTTTAAGGTATCATCCCTTAAGAAGCATCAAAATGACATCCACAGATAAACACATGTATGACAGTAACAGTATATCCAGTGTGACAAAGGGAGTGGTTTTCCACAGGCTTCTAAAAGAGGAGTTATGTATTTAGCTGGCAGGCTGCAGAGAAAGGCTGCAAACAGAGTTCCACATTTGTACAGTAGTGCACCCAAGTTTAAGAGATACAGATGGAGGACATATGTGTGACAAAATAATAGTAAAGTAACTTACATGATTTGAAATGGTTTGTGGCTCTTTCCACAGATAGCAGTAGGCTGACAGAGTGGGCTAATCAAAACAGAACACCTGCAGAGAACTCCTTTTTAAAGGCAAGCTGGGAGTGTCATCTGTCCATCAAACTAGGACTGTGGGAGGAGTGTATAGTATTTAAACATGCCTGTTTTCATTATGCAGTGCGACAGTCGTCAGACAGTGACCGGTGTCTAGGGAGTTGGTCTCTGGAAAGTGTGTGCAACTTTATGTTATGAGTTACTTTGCCATCCAGACAATAAAAAGCAAAGTAAAAGCAAGAAGGCGTTCATGTGTACATCACCTGAAGTGTGCCCATGTCACACCAATAAAACAACCATTGCTGTACTCAGGGGAGGATTTTTGGAAAAGGCACATAGGGCTTGGCCTAGGGCAACAGCAATAGAGGGGTATGCCCCAAATTTATCATATTTTCACATTTTGTATTTCTTAAGTATGCCTGTCAGCAAACAAATCCAATGTTAATTTTAATTACTAGCAGTTTTTTCATACATGCAGCATATTGGACATAACCAGAAAAAAACAAGGTGTGTGTGTGTTGCTAGATGTAAACCCCTATACCTGGGAGGTGATTTTACTGCATTTTAATGGTGTTTAAAGCATATAGGTCAGTGTAGGACCTGCATATAATGAGGTACCCTTGACGTTGGGATGCAGGCTTAAGTCCTTTGATCAAAATATGAACTAATGCCTCATGTTTTCATTTTGCTAGACACACACAGATATGCAGTGTAAAGAATAAGCACTGACAGCCTATTGGACATGGCCATGGACCACTGAGGCAAGGGAGAGTAGGAGTGGGGGATTACAAACAAAACTAGCCTAAATGTGTATATCAGTGCCTAGCCAAAATTAATTCATAACAGCACTACATTACTACAGCCCTGCAAACAGTATTATATATGTTTGCCAGAAAATGTAATCCAAATGCTCATTTACACATCCTTATGGACAATATTCAGATCTCGGAGTATTCTGAAACACAAATGTGTTACATGGAGTGAAGATGTTTCTGTACACAGAGGTCATCTATTTCTATCCTATAGATGTTATGCAGGTAACAGCAGCACAGCAGGCCAAGGATCAAAATGGTACATTCCAAATTCATACAAAAAAAGTTTGGCGTATGCTACATACGTGAGGTATGTTCCTCTGGTGTTGATGCCCATCATAAGATCAACTTTCTTCATTGGAGTGTCCAGAGTGTTGGTCAGGGAGATGGCACTAGCATTGTTTACCAAGATGTCTATACCTAGGAAGTTAAAAAGACAAGAAAAAAAAAAAAAATTGTATAAACTCAGTTGTTTTCCACTTGACTAGAACGTCTGTTTTCATTTTAAAAATTCTCATGAACTAAAAATTAAGATTAAAGTGGCTGTTTGGCCACATATGCCATCACATACACACCACAAACGCTTACTTAGGTTCCTTTCCTCTGTCATTACTGTCTATTACATAGGTATGCCCCCAATATATCCTTAATACACTTTTTTTAGTTAGATGGTTATTTTAAACACGAACAAGAAAAAAAAAAAAAAAGACAAGAAGATCACAAACTTTCAGTTAGTGAAGGTCAGTGAGGGCTGCATTAAGGGTATATTTTTGTATTTAATGTTAGATGGTGGGATGTCACTAATCAACTGAATGGGTTGGATGGAATGCCTAAAAAGTAACAGCTGCCTGAAGGAATTTCCTGCCAAAGTGTTGTCATCTAAGAGAACCAACAGGTTTTCCGAGGGCCATAATTGGGACCTGGAAAGGTACTTCTGTGAACATTGAACCATATCAAGAAAGTCAAGAGCCATTCCCTTAGTTTTGAAGATGGGGACACAAGGATGGTACCACCAATTACTGGTTGACGCAGAATCTAGACACTACATGAGAAACCAAAACCGATGGGAAGGAGCTGCCAGCTCAGAGCCACACCTAGTCGAGACAATAGCCAAGAGACAAAGATGTCTTACAGGTAAACATCACAAGGGGACTGAACAGAACCCTGCAGGACTTCAGAAGAAGGTTAAGGTGTCGCAGAGCAATCGGAGAGCGAAAATGTGGCTCACCCCTTGCAAGAATATCTTTACTTCTGGAATGAGCGCTATCCAGCATTGAAAAGGCACAATATGTGACCAAGTTGGATTTGTTCCAGACGTGAAGCACGAGAAAACACCACAAAGAAAATGGACTTGATGTACTCTGATAAGAGCATGCAGACTCC
The DNA here is from genome assembly GCF_038048845.1 of Mixophyes fleayi. Taxonomy (NCBI): domain Eukaryota; kingdom Metazoa; phylum Chordata; class Amphibia; order Anura; family Limnodynastidae; genus Mixophyes; species Mixophyes fleayi. The sequence goes on along the minus strand of NC_134402.1, from coordinate 281,710,111 downwards.
TACTTTACTGCTGTCTACCGACCCGGAAAAGGCGAGAGTAGAATGACATTTCCTCACTAGGGTCCTGGAGCATGTAGGACTAAGTCCTGCATGTTTACATAGAATTCTTTCCCTTTATAAAGACCCCATAGCTTGAATCAAAATCAATGGCTATATTTCTGACATGTTTTCTTTATACAATGGGACACAACAGAGTTACCTGCTTTCCCCCCTGATATTTATCCTTTGCATGGAGCCCTTAGCCAGGTCTATGAGAAACGATCCTGATGTGTCGGGGATGCGGTGGGAACATAAATTGGCTTGATTAGCAGATGCTTTATTAACAATGGTCAACAAAGCTGCTAATTTCCTTACCATTTTGATATTAGAATATAAGACGTTTGGTGAAATATCCATCTTCAAAATAAATTATGCCAAATCTATGGCTCTGAACCTCTTGTTTGCACTTCCCGCTTTAGAGAGGGTCCAACATTCCTTCCCTTTTACCTGGCAGCCCAGTCACACCAAATACCTTGTGGTATTATTTATTTTAAAAAAAAAAGCCCGCTATAACTTGCACAAGGCTAATTCTGGCCTCTTGATTCCTCATAAAAGTGGTGCCCATTTCTCCAACCACATTTTCATAGAAGCTCGCCAGAGACGCAGACATATTTACAGCAAAATTATTGTCCGTGCATCCTCATGGTTTTGATTTACACTGCGGCTTTACTACATTTGAAATTAGCTCAATTGGCAGCTGGTTAAAAAAAAACGGGTTAAAGAATTAATAACACTTCTTTCCACAGTCATCCAGAGATAAAGAAGAGGTCTGATTGTTTACTACAGTTAAGACACGCATTACATTAATACTGTGCTACAAATCTGTTCCTTCACTCGTGGATGGTATTTGTTGCAGATAAGTACCATATGGATTGTCCCATTATATACAAATTGGAGAGCATGTGAACTGATTCTAACATCTTTCTAATATTTAGCCACTATCTATATTTGGAATCCTTATGAAAATCTATGTGTGTGTGAATCAATTACATCATTCTTCTGGGACTTCTGAATGGACGATTACACTCCCACATTAGGAAAACATTAAAGAGTCACCAATAAATCAAATGGATCATATGAATTTACATATTAAGTCATATACAACTGGTATCATAAATATACCTTGAATGTATGGGCATACATATACAAGTCAAGTAAGTCTAGAGTCACGATTGTTTTATAAAATACGTTTACATTTTATCTGTAAAGAGCGCTCTTTTCCATTTGTTGTTTTCTACCTTCATGCAGGCTGCAGATTCCTGCTACTGAGAGCAGCAGTTCAGATAGGCACTATTTAAAGATTAATTGGTTCATTAGAACCTGAATATTTCTATTTTATGTTTTTTGAATACTAAAACAGGCAGATATGCACAGATATAGGCAACACAATGCAATAAAATGTTGCCAAATGGTTAACTAGCAAGATACAATTTTATTAAGGGAAAGTATGGACCCCCATTGTTTCTGGAACAATCCGTTTCCTTGGAATACATATTATATGAAATTACATATCTATTATATGGGAAATATATAGGTTGCTTCATTCTTGCTGCAGGTGTCCTGTTAAAGTTTACATTGATAGCCACATTGTCCAAAGGATAGTTCGTGGTAGAGCACTTTAGGGACTTCATTTAAAAGGCAGCATGATGCTTAGCACTTCTGCCTCACAAGTTCAATTCCCGACCAGGGCCCTATCTGTGTGGAGTTTGTATGTTCTCCCAGTGTTGTGCGGGTTTCCTCCGGGTTCTCCGGTTTCCTCCCACACTCCAAAAACATACTAGTAGGTTAATTGGCTGCTATCAAATTGACCCTAGTCTCTCTCTCTCTGTATCTGTGCATGCTAGGGATTTAGACTGTAAGCTCCAATGGGGCAGGGACTGATGTGAGTGCGTTCTCTGTACAGCACTGCAGAATATATATATCATCATATATGATCAGCAGCCGCTGCATAAATAGCTGCTGCTGATGAAAGGAATTATTGCCCAAAAACATTTCATACCTCCAAATGTGCTCACTGCCTTTTCCACTGCCTCGCCGATTTGTTTCTCATCTCTCACATCAACAATGCATGGTAAGGCCTTTCCGCCAGCAGCTTCAACTAAAATTAAAAAATAAAATTCCATGGGATTAATTCGGTTTACTAATATTTATTAAACATTAAATAATTGTGTTTAATTAATAACATTTTGTGCAGAACAATTAGAGAGTAGAACAGCATCAGTAGAGCAGCACGCTGGTGCAATTTATGCTTACTGTCAGCAAACTAAAAAAAAAATTACACTAATCCAATCAAAAATCTGTTCATATATGTATTTTTGTCTACACAGATTTACTGAAAATTCTTAGCTAAATTATTTTTGGGGGAATAAAACACTAGTGTAAATGGGTGAGAAAATGGTATTTCCAGGAGACCAATAATTCTTTCATGGATAAACACAAAATAGGCACATGCTGTAACATACTTTCCTCAGCTGCAGTATAGATTGTTCCTGGAAGCTTAGGGTGAGGTTCTGCAGTCTTTGACGCTATAACCACATTGGCACCATCCCTCGCAGCTTTCAAAGCAATGGCTTTTCCAATGCCACGACTGGCACCAGTGATAAACAGAGTACACCCTGCAAGTCTCCTGTAATAAAAACAAAACTTAGTGAATTACATCTCCATATAGTTTACAATCACTGCTTATCAACAAAATCGCTGCTGATTAGCAGTCTACCTCCTTTCATAATTATATTGGAACAGCAAAATGCATTTATTATACCAAGCAGGACAATATAAAGGATTCCTTTTATTTTATATCATACCGCAAATACAAACTATTATTTTATGCTATGCAGAGCAAATTACTTATAGCACAGTGCAGTACAGCTAAAGGGATATACTACCCATTTTCTTTATTCACCTTTATTATGAAAGCTGAAATGTTGGGTAGGATTCTTGTCTGTGTTGCCCAAACCTACACTGCCAATAACCAGCAAAAGCAACAATATTCTCTAAGTGAGGACGGAATTAATGACCCAAATAATGGTATTATATAAATAAAGTGCTCTTTATATAGAAGCATATTTTTAAAGGTATATGCTTAACACTTGTATCCTAGTAAAGTACTACTATTTAATTACATCACTCCAAACATATTGCAAGAACTCAGAGAGCAGATCATCTGATATTTATTGATGCACAAACTTGTTCATGTGGTACATATAGGGGGGTAGATTATATTTCATAAAATGTACAAATGTAAATGTTCAGTAACTCAAAGCAACAAAACATTTGCTTTCATTAGTTTAACTTGGTTAGTTTAGACTGCCAAAGCAAACTGCATATGTATTATGAGTTCCGGATATCCGCTCCATGCTATAGCAAAATACCTCAAATGTTTGATTTACTAAATATTCTTTGTCTTATCAACATTAAACCAACAGACAATACACATGATTTATACAAATAATATTTCTTCCAAAAAACCTATTCCTCTCTTCCTCCTCTATATTCATTGTCATTTCACCTAGTTTTCCTTCAAAATGCCACTAACCTTTCCTGAAAGCAACTGTCAGTTATTAACCACTACCTTGTTTCACACACTTATATGGTATGCTTTTTTGTGATGGGTCAACTTGACCTGTTTTAAGTTATTTCTTTGTAACTTGTTACAAATATGAGCCTCTGAATATATAGTGGTGCATAATGTAGGGGCTTTAAAAATGAATTATAATAATAACATTCAGAAGTCAGTTTGTTGAGGTTCTGATTATAGTGGAAACATAAAAAAAACCTGATTTGTCACATAGACTTTGTTTTCAAATAGATATGAACATGCAAATATTTATACAGTAGAAATGACACTTTATTAAACAGGTTTCACTGATACAGTTAAACTCAGAATAAATTTACCATGATAAATAGACCAACAGTTCACACTGGACTATCACACACTCTCAGCTAAAATGTATATTTATCCATCTACATCAGCGTTTGCTTACCCTGTGTTTGGCAGCATGATGAATATAAGAGGGCACAAATTCCTTCCAAAGTTTGCAATAGATGAAGGGGCTTGTTACTGAGTTATGAGCCTAGGGATCTGGAAGTTAAAATACCGGGAGTTAGACTTGCACACAGACATATAATTGATGACCTTTGCTCCACATTTCACAAGTTCACCTTTAAAGTCATGGTATAAAGGTCAACATTTACTTTTGCACAAGTGCACAAATACACGGAGTGTTATAAAAGGAACCATAAGACATCTGTCAGCTTGACAATAAAAAATAAAGTATCTCTGCTTGCACACTTCAAAACTGTACCTTGTGCTAGGTCAGGATCTCTTTACCATGACCGGTCACCTATTTCCTGAAGCACAACGATCACACCCAGTAATATGCTAATACAACACTGCTTCTCACAAATCGCCGATCACAAGTCTCCCTCCTTTCATTTGATTGGCTAAGGCTTGTGATCTGAGAAAGAGGCTTGGAACACTAGATGCTACTCGTCTGTTCTGGTAGGCGTTGTCTTTATCAGCTGTGAAAAAATGGACGTTGCTGCTGTTTGTGTATATATAATAGACATTTGATTCCGAATTTAAATAACAACACTTAAGTTAGTTGTTGGAGATCCAACAAAATGTGCAATTACTGCTTATTGAAAATCCAAATCTCAGAAACTCAGTGATATAAATATACAAATATAAAGAGTTGCTTATAGAAGATTTCAAGAAAGGGCATACACATTGATTCTGAAGTGCAGGATGCATGTGAGGCATGGCTGCTTCTCAGCGTTTTTGGCTAAGATCAGGTGTAGATACCCATGTACACAGTGAGGCTTAAAGGCACCCCCAGTAGAAAATGGGCCATCATCTGGTCCTATGGTCATCAGGCCGGTTGCGAAATACCTGAGGAGCATCGTGCTCCTTGTTCCTATTGAGCCTGGGGTGATTGTTGAACATGCACTGGTGGATGGGAACACATTTGCACTAGTAAGGCACTTTGCACAACACCTATTTTTCTGGCAACACCCTTATTCCTCCAGAGGAATATAAGGGTGGGGACATCAAAAACAAGTTGTCAGGGGCAGGGTGAAACATTTTTACTGGATTTTGGGCTGGTCAGGTGAGTGTTCTGCGACTTGCTCAGGTGCAGGCTATGTTTGTTTGGACCTGTGCATCACAGACAATCCATAATTGGATGATGATGTCTAGCCTCGCTGAGGGAAGAGGGGCCAAAAGTGAAGATTGTATAGTCTGCCATTGTTATACAGCATGAAAAGTAGACCTGTCAGCCATTGGATTGGATGCTTTTGTTGATGTGCCTTAAGGTAAAATGAGTATGCATGTGTAGCATACTATATCAAATAGTCAAATATACACACCGATACTATCAATGTAAACCCTGGGGGTAAAAGTATCAAGCTGAGAGGTTTTGGGCAGGTTTGAAAAGTGGAGATGTTCCCTATAGCAACCAATCAGATTCTAGCTGTCATTTTGTATAATGTACTAAATAAATGATAGCTAGAATCTGATTGGTTTTTCAAACCTGTCGGGAAACTCTCAGATTGATACATTTACCCCCCGGAGTGCTTTCAGTGCCTCCATAGGTAACAAGATTGTTCTTTGCCCTGCAGGGGCTAACCCTGGAGAACCCCTCTTGCAACACAAATTAGTAATGCAAGTATAAAAGGAGGGACAAGCAAAACTGACTCATCTATTCAAGAATGCAGTAATGGATGGGCTATAGATGGTGGTAATGGGTATATATACTATTATAGCAATAAAGCATAAGTGTGCATGCAATAAATGGTTATAATGATTTCACAATAACACTTATTCTTAGTAATAAAATGATCACTATCTAAACACTTTATATAAAGGACAGAGATTTCTGTTGTTGTATAGACAACTATAATCCTATGCCTCATTCAGGCCAATATTGACCCAGGCAATCTCCCTTACCACAGTTCTTTAGGCAACAAATATCAAACTTGATAATGCTGTCTCTTAACACAAGGACCCTCTCTCTGATTACATCCAGTCTCTAGTGCAATAACTCTCAGCAAAAGACATCCAGTTCTGCTGTCACCTGCTTACTGGTCCTAGTCACACTGGGGGAGAGGGGGTATATCGACTAAACTGCGGGTTTGAAAAAGGGGAGATGTTACCTATAGCAACCAGATTCTAGTTATTTATCTAGTACATTTGACAAAATGACAGCTAGAATCTGATTGGTTGCTATAGGCAACATCTCCACTTTTTCAAACCCATAGTTTAGTAAATATACCCCCGGGTGTCCTAATTCAATGGGTCTCTTTTTTACCACATCTATTTAATAAAAATAAAAAAAAACAAATACTTACCAATGCTGTCTTCTTTCTTCTTACCAAGGTCCTGGCTTGCCCCAGTCCCTTAATATTTATACTTCCATCTTGACGGCTTGCCCCAGTCCCATCCATTTTATACCTCCATAAACGATTCTTGAGAAACTGGAACACTTCGCCCAGAATGGGCCCATATTTGTAATATCTCGAATCTGTGTGCTTGCTTGAAGAAAAATAGAAAAAGTCTTGAGACGCCGCAAACACCTCCTACCTAGTAGGAGGTCCGTATCGCACTGAGCTTACGTTGTTTGCGTAAGTTAAAAGTACAGTATTATGGCATTTTCCCACGCTAGTAGGGGAATCACCTAATACTGTACCTAGAGCTTACGAAAGTAACGTAGCTCATTGTGCATGCGCAATGCTACTTGCGTAAGCTGTATTTACTGTAGCTTGTGGAGCTGGTCGCGTTATTGGAGGTAGAGGCAGCAGCAGCTTCTATTCCAGAAGGGACCACTGGGCGTACGGGTAATAACCCTTGAAGGGTGTCCAGGTGGGAGACCACACCCTGGATGCACTGTATAAGTTGGGCCTGATTGGTATTTTGCTGGTCCACGCGTTGGACCAAGTGCAAAAGAAGATCCTGGTTCCTCCTGTGTACTCATGGCTAGAGTATACTGTCACGTTAATGACTTTTGAGGATGCCACTGACTGATATTGGCGCAACTAACCAGGGAGGCACGGAGCCTAACACACCCCCGGTATTCACCAGGCACACCTGCAAGGAGGTATGGGCTTGGTTGCGTGAGGTGTGCAGGTGGCGGTTCACCAAGTTAGTTTGCAGTGCAGCGGGAGAGAACAGGGATGGTTGTACAGTCCAGGTCAGATTCCAAACGATGGTGCAGTACACAAGGGTGGTCCAGAGGGAAGGTCAGAAGCAAGCCAAAGGTCAGAATCCAGATATCAATGCAGCCAAATCGCAGGACAGAGAATAGTCAGGAACAAAGCCAATAGTCAGGAACCAAGGTACAAACAACAGGAGCAAGGAAGCAGGATACAAGACGCTGGAGCTGGTGCAACCAATACTCTGGGACCAGACTGATGGAGGGAGGTGTTAGATATACCTAACAGTGGCCCCCGATAGGGTGGATTTCGGCGGTCAGATGCACCTGACCACTGACAAACAGAGAAAAGAAGCGTCCCGTTGCCTAATGCGCATGCGCATGCAGCCTAGACCCGGAAGTTCGTCAGACAAGTTGGCAGAGGAGAAAGGCGTCCGTCCTCGGCACGTATGGACAGTACGGGGATGGCGCCTGACAACTACTTTGTTTAGCCTCGTCCTCAATTATTCTACACCCTCTATTAAGCACAGCCTCATTGTGCTATATGGCAGTCTTTTAAAGCTCACCCATTTGTCATATAATTTTGACCAAACGGTGGTTTTGAAAATACCAACACCATGAAACCTGCATGTGGGTAGAGGGAGTGAATGCATGAGTCAAATGAAAACTGAAGAAATAATACTTATAGCTAGCTGGTTGGTACCATTATGATCACTCATAAAATGAGCAGTTCTGAGTTGTCCTTTGTTTTATATAATGAAAGTAAAGAACATCATATTACAATGGACCTGCTGTAGTGTGATTACATGTTTTTCAAAGTAATACGTAGACAGCTAAAAACTAGTCTGCTGTCAATCGATTACAGCTATCAAAGCATCTTATATCATTCCACGTTAATAACTTGAAATGTGGGACTGACTTTTACACAAATTTAGCTGCATCTATTGAAAAAATTGTGATTGATTTTCTGCCTAAAAAGAGCTGTTCAGACATCTGAGGATAGACCAAACAATATTTCATCCACATCTACAACATATCAAAATATTCTTTGTCATAGTTCCACTTTAAACTATTAAATACTACTTTGCAGTTAATTCAGTTTACCACCTTTCATATATCCATTGCATGTAGCTTATTAGCTGGAAGAGATGTGCTCATTGAAAGCTTTATAAAAGACAAAATCTGTCTTGTTTCCCTCAGGAGTCAGGACGAGGCCATGACTAAAATACAGATGTGGCAAACCTTGGAAAGCATCAGATAAATGTTTGGCACGGCCAAGGGCTTCCCAGAGGAAATTAAAAAACACATTTCTCACAATGAAGTCTATATTTATAGTCTGTGCGCAGACCTTCTAGTAATGGAAGTTCCTATTCATAAAATATTCAAATAAAATTGATTTTTGCATGTGACTGCATGAGTTGATGGATTTTTTTTAAGTATAATATTATTTCACAACTGCTTTGCAAAAGCAGCTGTAACCAGATCTATAAAAATGAATGGACTGCTGAAAATGAAAGAAATTGCAATATATCTTCAATACGGTAAAGCTAAAATTAAAAATATACGATGAGGGATATTTATAAAGCATTGTGCACAGGTAACAGCGAAAAAGGCATAATCATCCCACACCTCTACCCCAAATGTTCTGCTTTTGGTGGGGCAGTCATGACTTAAGCTGGGTTAAAATGGTTGAGGCCTCCATAACATACCTCCTAACATTTTACTATCCAGCATCAGGACGTGGGCATGGCCACACCATGATGGGGGCGTGGTCATGTCGCAATGGAAATATGGCCACTCCACCAGAGGGCTGCCTAGCATTGTAAAGCACTGGGCTGCCTCTTAGAACCCCCCCCCCTTCTCCTCCAAATACAGCAACATGCAAGAGTAGCAGGTGTGTGGCACCCATTCACCACTGTTCACAGAGCTGCTGTACACGGAAGATAGCTCCCAATGTTCCCACCAGCGGGACAAACATGTCCTTCAATGGGGCAGCGGGAAATAGCCGAAATCAGATCAGATGGGAGGTATGCCATAATGTGGGCATGGTGAAGGTGGGTCGTTTCTAAACAGTTTCGGCTGTAATTGATGCAAATTAGGGGTGTGGTCAGCTGTCTGGATTTCACTATTTACATAAACAAGAAATAAAATGTTTCAGACTCATTACTCATCATCATCTAAAACAAGTTGTAAGAATGTGCCTTAGTAATAAAATTACTTAAAGTAATCTATTGTCTCCACAGAGTTTGATTAAGTTTGTTGGTGTATCCGCATGGGGTCAAGATATTGACATTCCCAATTGATTGTGACAAAAACATATTTGTTGAGTCGATCTCGGTGCTTTGTTATTTTACTGGTCAGTCTTACTTTTGCAATGTTGGAATGTATGAAAAGATGCCATAACCCAGGGCCAATGGACCAGGCAGTGTATTGTCCCTCTGCAACACACATAGAACATTGCTGACTACAGCAGATATCAAGTAGTCTGCAGGACTTAATGGAAGGCAGGAACCCAGGTACGTAATAAGTTGAATTAGCTTTAATTAGCCTTTAATTATATTTGTTCTATCAGTTTTAATTATCCTTGGGTGGGTAGTGTATTTATTGTGGGGTTTTTATTTTTATAAATATATGTGGTGTTTATGAGGGTGTTGTTATTTATTTAACTTTTTTCTTTGTGTAACTACAGGGCCCAGCAAGCCAGGGATGTCAGGGCATGTTGGCACTTGTGGTTCTCCAAGTGCCAACATGCCCTGGCTGCCGTGGGTATGCTGGTGCTTGTAGTTATACAAGCAACAGCATGGCCACAGTTTTTAGGGCAACCTGGCTGGCTGGGACTTGTAGTTCCACAAAAAAAATTGGTGTCAGTTTGTTTTTTTCACTATTTACCGCCGTATTACCCTGCTACCCACAGCCCAGGGGTAGTAGAAAGAGCCCTAGTGCTATCAGCACTGGGCTGGTTCTTTCTAGGGGGGGGGCCCGCTCGTTTTTTTCGGCGGACCCCACTCCCTAGGGAATCCAGCCCAGCGCTGAACAGTCTAGGGTTGGTTAGTCTTTATGGCAGGGGGACCACTGCCGCGCGTCCCCCTGCTATAGTGCCGCCAACCCTGGCTGGTTTGCCTAGTGCTGGTAAAGTGAAAATCGGGGGGACCCCACGCAAAATTTTTCACCGATTTTCACGGGACCAGCACTAGTCAGGCAGCACTAGGGTTAAGCATGAATAGTGGGGGGACCTCACGCTTTTTTTTTTTTTCAACTTTTATCTGTTCTTTAACTTTTTAACACTACCAGGGCAGTGTAACAGTGATGTGTTGATACAACACGCTGCTATCAAGCAGCGTGTTGTATCTGGCGTGTTTAGAAGCAAACTCTCCTGAGTTTGCTAACTCGCAGCTTCATACATTGTAGACTTGTATAGCTGCAGTGGGAAACAGTGGTGAGTTTGATCTCTGGCGATTTTGCAAGTAGCGATTTTGACAGAAGCAGAACTCTGGCGATTTTGTATGAAAATTCAGCTTCATACATCGGCGAGTTTCAACTCTCCCGAGAAAATCGCTGGAGTTGCAAAATCGCACTTTGATACATTTACCCCGAGTCTCTAATGGCTCTATCACCTGCATCACCGTTCCTGTTCGGCTGATGGTAGGAGCTCTGCATTTGGAATAGATTAAATTCCTGGTTCTTTGCAATCCATTAATCCTATTATTTTGGGTCTACCTTGGCTAAGGACACACTCTCCTTAATTCGACTGGCATCATGTTCAGGTTATCTTCGGGAGTTCTTCTTGTAAGTCACGTTGTTTGGCACCCGATATTGGCAGAAAAACAGTTAATTCCTGTCGGGCTACCTCCTCCTGTGATATCCTTCCCAAGGCCTACTCTGAATTCCTTGTTTTTTTTATCAAGGTGGCTGCAGAATCACTACCTCCTTATCACCCTTGGGACTGCCCCATTGATCTGGTACCAGGCAAGAGCATCCCTCGGGGCAGGGTATTTCCTCTGATTGTACCTGAGACACAGGCTACGTCCGAATACGTCCATGAGAACCTTAAACAAGGATTCATACGCAAATCATCTTCTCCCACTGGCGCAGGTTTTTTTTTTTGTAAAGAAGAATGATGGGTCTCTCAGACCATGTATTGACTATCGCAAGCTCAAAAATGGACGAGACAGAATCAGGCGTGATACAGAGGGTGCAGAAGAGATACTAACATGAGAAGCTGCTTCCAACAGCACACATCTGTTTATTGTAAGTCTTTGCCATAAACAATGTAAATAACACAAACGCAACAACAAATCAATACATTTACAAGACCAAAAAAATTAATGAACTATGCATGATGATTTATTTCAGAGATGACATTAACTACATAGAAACCAATAAAATAAATTGAATTACACGTGTATGTTTTTTAGTTCTATGACAACAATCTTATAATAAGTATTTTAATGAGCAGACTAAGGAAATGGCATGCATAACTTAATAGAAGTATGAAAGAGAAGTATCTCTGTGTTATCAATTTATTGAGTGTAATAAATGCATGTTATTATTATATATTACATTTAATGTCACAAACAATTTCCCTAACAATTACTTCACTTTTGCAGTTTTGTAAATTATCATCATAATTTATTTACAGAAAAAGTGGCACAAATTACAAATCATACATACAAACAAAACAAGGTGGGAGGATCTGCCACAATACCAGCTACAGAGGACAGGTGTCACTGCACCATCTACACTGACAGCTGCACATACTTTTCACTTTCTGTAATCAGGACTTTACGTAAAGTCAAGTCAATTAAGACTATGAGACTACAGCTGTATACATTATTTATGTAACTATTTAAAATATATATTTTCAAAGTAAATAGTTTTATGGAAAAGAAGAGTCTTATCGAGTTGTGTGAAGTGTATGTGGTTACAGGGGTCCCCAAGTCACCCCTGGTGGTCATTACATCCACGTCTATACATACACAGACTGATAAGTAGTGATGTCCACTGACCCCCATGTTTTGGTTTTGGTTTTGGATCTGTATTTTTTAGATTGTTAAAATCACATAATTTTGCTCTTCTTTGTTCCTACATTATTATTAACCTAAATAACACTAATTTCAAGTCATTTCCAGTCAATTTTGACCACCTCACAGGTCACAATATTATTTTCATACAATTTCGGACAAGGATTGCAGCGAGCTGGCTGGATGATAAGTGACAGAGCAACAACACAAACACACGGCAGTTCATACATAGCACATCTAGGAAATATTGCCACACAGTAGTGGCAGAAAAGAGAAGTGGTTCAAGATGAAATTGTTCTTGGATCTTAAAAAGGACATGCACAGTTTAACAAATCAAGCACTTCAGCGACAATGAGTGCCACTTTTGTGGTTGAAATGCTTGGTTTGTTTGGGCCTCCCACAAAACATACATCATACATGGGATACATTTATACATGAAAAAGCGTTTGATCTGGTTATAGAATAGAAACACATGATTGATATTTTCCTCAGTAAATATAAATCTTCTGACAAAGCTAGTTAGTTCTCTTCATGTCACTTTTATGGATTCTATCAACTTTCATTGGAGCCAGTACTCCCAATGTCATCATCCATTATCCCCTGTCCTAGGGGTCTTTGAGATAGTTCAAGGCTGGAGCTGGTGATTACACTGAATGTATTTTTAAGGCAAATACCAAGATTTTTAACTCCTTCACATATCATTATTACCATTATCTCTGAGGACCTAGAAATGCTTTCACATTATCATCATCTTCAGCCTCATCCTCACCCTTCAGTGTGTATATAATCCTTACACAGTATTAACTCATCCCCACAGGAATCTACCATTACAGAAGTCTGTAATATAAATGTAAAAAACAAAAATGTAAAGAAATAACTTTTACCTTTTTTTTTTTTTTTTTTTTTTTTAACTATTTATTTTGAGAAATCGCAATGATATACAGATACGAGTCAACAAATTAGTACATTGCAGAAGTAGAAAAAAAACAAAACAAAACAGGAAGCAAAGCAAGACATGAATAAATAACAATGTAACAGAAATCTAAGTAATGGATATGCAAGACATCAACAGAATGCCATTGAGGAAACAGGTAAGTATACCATTGTTACTCAAGATATTCAAACATCAATAACATTTTATAATAGTATAGAGTGGGGTAAGGGAGTGGGGAGGGGGGGCACTGGTCGTCACCTAAAGAAAATAGAGAAATAATAAAAATAAAAAGAGAACATTCTTTCCTTTATCTTATTTTTATTTTTTTTTACAATAAAAGAAGTTCAGGAGAGAGTATTACCTGGGTATTTGGGACAGGGGTAACCGCTTCAGGAGTCAGGTCCCCTATGCCCATCACTTAACAGGAAGGAGTTGGTGCAGGAGCTAAGGGGTTATAAGTAAAGCCAAGGAGCCCAAATCTGGTGGAATTTATCGTCCTTATCATGAAGGTGGTATGTAATCTGTTCCATCCGTGCAATGAACCAAATATAGGATCGTAAGGCCGCCATAGTGGGGGGGTTCAACTTGTTTCCATGACTTAGCTACTAGGCATCGCGCAGCTACAAGGACATGGGATGCCAATTTCGCAGACTGTCTATCATCATCAATCAGAGGGTAACAGAGAAGAAAAGACCATGAGTCTTTCCGGACGGGGCACGGAAGGAGGGAGGAGAGGAGGGCCCTAACTCGGTCCCAAAAGGAGGATATTTTAGGGCAGGACCACCAGATATGTAAGAAAGAACCCATCTGGCCACAACCCCGCCAGCATAATGAAGAACTAGAGGGGAACATTTTAGTAAGTTTGTCAGGGGTGTAGTACCATCTATAGTATATTTTATAAGCGTTCTCCTTAGCTAAAGTGGAAATAGAACTGGTGGCAACCTGTTCCCTTATGGTTTCCCAGCAATCCTCCTCCGGGGGGGGGGGCCCAGGTCCCTCTCCCACTCCCTCTCATGCCTACCTCCCAGAGGTAAAAGTACATCAAGAATAAGGCTGTAGATATAGGAAATCGTGCCCCTACCAAAAGGTGAGGAGAGACATAAAGTTTCAAAGGGGGAAGCACGAGAGGGGGAAGGAGTCCCCCTGAGGAGAGAGCCCACAAAGTGCCGTAACTGGAAATACTCATAGAATTTAGGATGGAGACTTGGGAATTTAGAGCGCAGATCATCCCAGGAGATAAAGGCACCATGAAGTATTAGATCCCCTGCAAATCGAACACCTGCAGAGACCCAGGGACTATAGAAGGCAGAGGAGAGCCCAGGAGGAAAGGCAGGGTTACCCCAAAGAGGTAGGACAGGAAAAGAGGATATCGGGATTTTGAGATGGGGCCGGCAGGATTCCCAGATTGTAGCTGAAAATAATTAGGTGGGGCATCGGCAAGTAAGGGGAGATCTAGCTTGTTTTGCGAGACCCCAAATACAAGAAAGAACTGGAAATTTAAGATAGGCGGATTCAATGTCGACCCACGACAATTTCGCAGGGGGTGCAAAGGAGACTACAATATTGCTCAGGTGAGCCGCTCAATAGTAAATTTTCAAATCCGGTAAACCCCTACCACCACTTCTGGTGGGTCTCTTTAAGAGAGCCAGCTTAATCCTGGGAGACCGACCGTTCCAGACAAATCTAGAGAGACATTTTTGGAGAGATGAAAGATCCGAAAGGGGGACTCTAACAGGAAGGGTCTGAAAGAAATAAAGAAGCTTAGGAAGGAGGTTCATCTTGACAGAAATGATCCTGCCCAGCCACGAGATGATCAATGAGCGCCAGGAGAAAAGTTCTAATTTGATTTTAGCAAAGAGGCCCGGGTAGTTCTCCCGATACAGAGAGTCGTAGGAGTCGGTAACAAAAATACCTAAGTATTTAATTTTCTTTCTTTGCCACCGAAAGTTAAAACGGGAGGTGAGTGCTAGTCCCTCCAGGGAGGGGATATTAAGGAGGAGGGCTTCCGATTTTGCAATATTAATTTTGTAACCTGAAAGGTGCCCATAATGGTGTAAAATGTTGAAGAGTCCGGGAAGCGACTCCCCTGGCTTCTGGAGGGTCAACAGGACATCATCCGCAAAGAGAGAGAGCTTACTCTCTAAGTCCCCCGCTCGCACACCCCGTATATCTGGACAGGCCCAGATAGAGGCAGCAAGAGGTTCTATAACGAGGGCAAAGATGAGAGGGGACAGAGGACAACCATGGCGGGTACCGTTGGATATAGTAATAAGGTCTGAGGGAGAGCCGTTGATCATGACTCTTGCAGTGGGTCGAGAATATAAGGCTTGAATACCAGTAAGGAGGCTACCTGAGATGCCAAATGCCGACAAGGCTCGGGACATAAAGCTCCAAGAGATCCTGTCAAAAGCCTTTTCGGCGTCGAGGGAGAGAATAATAGCTGGATCCTTCCTGGTATTAATGATATGAATCAGATCAACGACTCTCCTGGTATTGTCTCTGGCCTGACGGCCCGGTATGAAGCCAACCTGGTCGTAATGTACAAGGGAACGGGAGGACCGAATTTAATCTATTAGCCAAAATTTTAGCATAAAATTTAACATCTGTATTGAGTAGGGAGATAGGGCGATAACTAGCGCAGTCATGAACATCTTTACCCTCTTTATGAATGACCGAGATCCGAGCCTCCAAAGAATCCCTGGACCAAGAACCCCCAGTCATGATTGAGTTGAAGAGGGTGTGCAAACGAGGGACCAGAAGCCCAGCAAACCTCTTATAGTAGACAGCCGTGAAGCCATCAGGCCCCGGAATCTTTCCAGATTTCTGGGACTTTAAAGTCTGTACAATCTCCTCCCTAGTAATCTCATCCCCTAGTAGAGTACTAGCCTGTGGAGAGAGTTTTGGAAGCTTAGCAGAAGAAAGAAAAGACTTAATCAACTGTGAGTGTTGCTGGGATACCAAGGGATCAGAGGGTTGGGGAAGGTTATAAAGTTTGGTGTAGTATGATTGGAAGGCGGCACGTATCCGCTGAGGGTCATAGTGTAAAACCCCGTCTGAGTCCCTGATAGCCAGGAGATTCCGGGCCGCTATCTTAGCTCTGAGATTGGTGGCCAGTAATCTGTCGGCCTTATCGCCCTTTTCATAAAAGCGCTGATTGAGCCACTTTAGTTTATTAGCAACCTGGTGGGATAATAAGAGATTTAATTCACCCCGCACAGAAGCAATTTCCTGGAGAACCAAGGGATCAGGGTTCAATTTGTGACGTTGCTCTAGAGCTCTCAGCGAATCCATCAGTTGGATAGTTTTAGCCAGGCGAAGTCGCTTAGTCCGAGATGCCAGAGCAATAAGATGACCCCGTGTTACCGCCTTATGGGCGTCCCAAAGAGTCATAGCGGAGATATCAGGGGTGTCGTTCGTCTCAAAGTATTCAGAGAGAAGAGATTGAAGGTGAGTAATAGTATCTTTATCATGTAGGAGTGACTCGTTAATTCTCCAGGTTGCTTTAGGAGGACGGTGGGCAAGGCCGGTAAGTACAGCGGAAACAGGGGCATGGTCCGACCAGGTGACAGGAAAGATCTGGGAAGAGCTAAGTTTAAGAATGAGGTCGTGGCTGAGCAGGATCATATCAATCCTAGAGTAAGTGGTATGGGGAGAAGAGAAGAAGGTATAGACCCTGGCCAAGGGGTCTAGTATTCTCCATTAATCATATAAGTTGTGGAGTTTCAGAAAAGCCTGTAAGGCAGCAGTGGTGTGAGCATCTCTCCTCGGGGGAGAAGAGGAGGAGACCGAGGAGCGATCTATAGTCGGAGCTAATACAGCATTGAAGTCACCAGCGAAAATAAGTTCACCCTGACGAACACACGCTAACAGAGAGCCCAATTTCTTGAATAATTTATGCTGGCCAGTGTTGGGTGCATAGAGATTCACTAGAGTGCAGGGGAGATTATTTAGAGTGCCTATGAGAATAAGGAATCTACCTTCTTTATCCTTATGGCAGTCGTGGAGTTCAAAAATTAAGTGGCGTGCAAACAAAATTGCTACTCCCCGCTTTTTCTGCCTATGGTCACAGGCATAATATGTCAGGGGGAATTTTCGGGAACGAAGCTCGGGGTGGAGGTGGTTGACAAAATGTGTTTCTTGTAGGAATATCAGGTCTCCTTTAAGGGACTTGAGAGACGAATGGAGCTTAGCCCGTTTTTAAGGGGAGTTGAGGCCCTTGACATTATAGGAAATAAGGTTAAGGGTCATAGGTAGGTCAATGGGGAGAGCGCTAGAGACCAGAAGAGGGAAGAAATATCAGGGAGGACAAGAAAGAAAGAAGTATACACAGGGAATGACTTGGTAGGTGACGACCAGTGAGGAGAAGGGATGGAGGACCAGGGGTTAAGGGTATAAAGGGACCGACATAGCGGACAAAAGTCCACTTGTCGCAAGTGCTGGTGAGGGATAGGACATGATGGAGAAGCCATTAAGGGGACCAGCATAGCGCCCTAGGCTCTAAGGGGGGTGGTGAGCTAGGAGCAACCAGGAAACGGAGGGCCGGGGGACCAAAGAGGAGATCCCGAGTGACCAACTTAGTGTGTTTGACCTATGGAGAGGGAAGGGAGAGGAGAAAGCAGGAGGGAATTACTGAACCCTAAGGTAAAGAAGGGTAAGGGGAAATCAAGGGGAAGACACATCCAAGGAAATATTCACCAGCAATAAACATATAATGTGAAATAGCAAGTAATTCAATAACAAGAGCTACATCCTAGTGGCCCCATGAGGAGCCACCGGATGTGGCCCGGTATAAAAGCAATATAGAGAGATTCAAATAGACAACATAACGGCCGTAAATACAGCATAGAAAGAATTAAACAAATTAAAACAAAACATCACAGTTACTTATCGGTGGCAAAGGCAGGAGCTGTAGTCTGCCCTTCGTCGGAGCTTCATCACACCTAGAAGAAAAAGTAAAGAGCAACAACCCGCCTTCGCTGGAAGCAGACTAAAACAAGACAGCAGTCAGTGGAAGGCATTACAGTATCCGGAGGAAACATTATAGTCTCAGTCCAGTAGAAATGAAGGACGAAGGTGGCTGAAGACGTGACTGCCTTGAAGTCTATGTCCAGTTGTAGGACTATTCCAGGCAGCTGCGAGGACCACATCGGATTCTGTAGAGGAAAGTGCGGCCGCACTTTGAAGAAGGTGCAGGAACCAGAAAATGCTGGTCAGGGGTCCGTGGATTGCCGCTTAGAATGGCGAGGGACAGTTGACCAGTCTCTACGAGGAAGCCGCTGGGCTCTTGGTGTGGAGGGTCCCGCAACATTAGGGACCTGAGAAGCTTCCGGAGGAGCATTTTGGTTTAGGCCAATCTTTTGTAGAAGGTCCTGCGCCTCGCCTAAACTTCTAGCTGATAGTTGTTGGTTCTGGTGCCAAAGATAGAGACAAAATGGGAACCCCCAGCGATATCTGATGTTGTTCTCTCTGAGAATTGAAGTAACGGGCTGGAGTTCTCGCCTCCGGGATAAAGTGATGGGAGAGAGGTCTTGAAAAATTTGGAGGGTATGCCCTTCATAAGATAAAGAAGGAAGCTTTCTAGCAGCTTGTGAGACAGCTTCTTTGGTCGAAAAGTAGTGAAAGCGGAGGATAACATCTCTAGGTGCCGATTGGTCAAGGGCTCTGTGAGCTCTATCCAGCAAGAGTTGGTCTTCCGAGACTTCCGGAGCAAGCTGGGAGAAAAGTTTCCAGAGATAGGGGTCTAGGTGTACAGGTTCAACCGACTCTGGAACGCCTTTAATTCGGAGGTTGTTTCTCCGGGCTCTATTGTCCATATCTTCTTGGCGCTCGTGGATAGTATTGAGCTCCTGGCGGACTTGAGAAAGGTCTTTAGTCATGGATTCCTGAAATGAGATGACGTCATCCATTTTCCTTTCAATATGGTCCGTACGAGAACCCAGCGAGGACACCTCTGACCTCAGACTATGAAGAGCGTGCTGAACTTCAGCGTTGCCTGATGACCAAAGCTCTTTCATTTTCTTTATCAAAGAGAGAAAGTCTTTTTTGGTAACTGGAGCAGACACATCTTCGTCAGAGTCCGAGTCCTCTTGGGTGTGAAGAGAAGCTGTTTGTTCTGTTCCAGAGACAGAGGAGGTCTTATTAGGGTAATATTGGGGGATACCCTTAGAGTGTTTTTTTTTTATTTTTCGGCATAATTACGTACAGTAGGGTCAGAGATGAAGGATTCAGGAAAGGTAGGTCAAATACAGCAATCTTCAGGACAGGAAATTCGATCAGAAAAGGCCACTTAGGAACGAGATAACAGCTACATCACAGAAGCATAACAGTAGAGGACCCCGGCCATCCGCATTAAGCCAGGCTGGAAGCTAAAACATATGTACAAACTCTTGTATGATCCTTGAGGTTTAACCGGTGGCTCAGGGCCCACTCACTGACCTACTAATCCTGACCAGCAGCGATCACAGCAGGTCGCGGGGGACCACTTCCGGGGACACAAAGTCCAGCAAAAGATCGATGCGTGGGGATGGCTGGTATAAAGCTTGAGGGCAATGAAAGCCATCACAGGCCGGTTGATTGGGCTGCACCCCTGAAGTAATCAGGTCAGAGGAGGCCCTCAGAGAGCTCTGAGGATGGCACGGGCACTACTGACAGTCTTGTATGCCCCAGCAGCTTTTGTTCCCATATACAGGGGCATATATCCAATTACCCAATTGAAATGGAACAGTAATAAAAAATAACAGCAGATGATGGCAGTGTAGATTGCAGGTGCTGGGATTTAGCTGAGAGAAGGGAGCTAGCTGATGTTGGTATGCTTGTTAATATTTTGGGTAGAATGACATGTTGGCAATTTTATGTTTTTCTACAGTAAACTTTCACTTTTATTAGAGAAGTGTTTGTGCTCCTGGTCTTCTGTGGACTGATGTGAATCCATATCAATGGCAAAGGGCAATGTGACTGGAGAGTGACAAGAAAAATGTGACTGGAGACTGTAGAGTGACTTGAACACTGCTACCCCTGTTTCTGTGTGACCAATTGCACTGAGACTGGAGAGTGACAAGAACAATGAGACTGGAGAGGGACAAGAACACTGCTACCCCTGTTTCTGTGTGACCAATGGCTCTGAGACTGGAGAGTGACAAGAACACTGCCACCCCTGCTGTTTCTCTATGAGCAATGGCACAGACCAATATCACTGGAGACTTATAAGAACGCTACCACCCCTCCTGTTTCTGTATGAGCAATAGCATAGAGCAATGTCACTGTATTATATATAATTATTATATACAATAAGCTCTGTCTCTCTGGGTGGATGAAATATCGTCTTTGTTTTCTGTCCCTCATGCATGTTGACATCAAACTTTTTTGGTCAATTTAAACACATATATCTTATATAGAAATTTTACAATTAGTAAAGTCATATTTAGTCTTAAAATAATAATGTTTTCACAACATGTATGATAGTGACATTTTCCAATACTCTTAACCTTTTACATAATACTTATCTTATTATTAAGATATTGAACAGAGATTCCAACCTTTCTGAGAATGTTAATCAGAAGCTGATTAGAATTTTTCCTAGTTAGAAATTACTTTCCACACCTAGGTGGTTATTTATGACTTATGAATACAACAGAATGCTGTGTTTATATTAACTATATGTGCAAATCTAGGGGTAAATGTATCAAGGTCCGATTTTTTCAGCGTTTTAAAATCGCGGGTATTAAGCCGCGATTTTAATCCAAAAGTTATCAACTGTATTAAGCTGCGATTTTTACCATGATCTTCAAAATCGCTTCCCATCCCTGGTGATTTGCTGCGATGCTAGCAAACTCTCCTCTGTTGTCCTTATCTAGCTGCAAGATTAGTAAACACATCACTGTTACACCGCCCCTGTCAATAGAGCTGGAGGTTCCGGCAGCTGTCAAAAGTGTTAAATATAGATAAAAGTTGAAAAAAAAAAAAGCGTGGGGTCCCCCCGCCCGGCCACTATTAACCCTAGTGCTGCCAGCCTACTGCTGGTTGCGTGAAAATCGGGGAAAATTTTTGCGTGGGGTGCCTAGGGTGGGTGGCACTATAGCAGGGGGACATGCGGCATGGGTCCCCCTGCCATAATGACAACCAACCCCAGGCTGTTCAGCGCTGGGCTGGATTCCCTAGGGAGTGGGGTACGCAGGAAAAAACGGGCGCCCCCCCCCCCTCTAGGGACAACCAGCCCACTGCTGAAAGCAGTAGGGCTCTTCCTACACCCCTGGGTGGTGGGTGTAGGGTAATAATGCCAATATAAATGTAAAAACAAAGAGACCCCATGTTGTTTTGTGGAACTACAAGTCCCAGCCAGCCAGGGTGCCATAAACAGTGTGGTGTATAACTACAAGCACCACCATACCCATGGCAGCCAGGGCATGTTGGCTCTTGGAGAACCACAAGTGCCAACATGCCCTGACACCCACGGCTGGGACTTGTAGTTCCACAATACAAAATGTTAAATAAACCACAACTCCCTCATTCACACCACATACATTTAATACAAATAATAAAATCCCAATAAAGACACTAAACACCCTCATTTATATTTAAACCACATATTTTTATTAAAAATAATAAATCCCCACCACTGATGTTTTCATCTGTCGTCAGCAACTTTTAATCCTAAAATGTGTGAAAACCAAGTCCCAATAAATTTGTATCCAAAGTCCGGCTTGACCATGTCCTATATAATTTGTATCCAGAGTCTGGCTTGTAAATGTCCCAAAATAATTTGTAAATCCAGTAGTCCATGCTTGGAAAATTCTTCATTTCTTCTGGCCAGGGGGGCCCCCTTGTTGATTGAAGTCTTCTTATCTTCAACCAGAAAGGCCCCATATTTGTAAGATCCAATCCGGAACATGCTTGTTTACCAAAAATAAAAAAAGATGAGAGACGCCGCAAACAGCTTCTACACTGTAGAAGCTCAGATATGCAATGAACTTGGTCTGTTTATAGTATTAGGGTATTTTCCCCCTAATACTATAAATAGAGCTGTTTACGGCGTCTCTCATCTTTTTTTATTTTCGGTAAAGAAGCATGTTCCGGCTGTGTAGGCAGACAGTGTAACAGTGATGTGTTTAGTAAACACGCTGCTCTAATGCAGCGTGTTGTATCTAGTAATTTTTAAAACAAACTCAGGAGAGTTTGCTTAATTGCTGTAACTCTCCGGTTCCACAGATAGTATCTGTCTCAGTAACTGCAGTCCATTCATCTGGAAACTGCCATGTCCCAGCATCAGACATTCTCCAGTTCATTCATTCAGCTATATTCAGATCTGTGCAGGTGCAAGCCTATTGCACTTCAGGACCTCCTCCCTCTTTTTCATTGGCTAAGCACTTCTGGAGCACTATTTAAACCTCCTGGATTCACCTGTCTGATGCCTGTTCTTCAAGCTCTCTTCCT
Source organism: Mixophyes fleayi (assembly GCF_038048845.1). Taxonomy (NCBI): domain Eukaryota; kingdom Metazoa; phylum Chordata; class Amphibia; order Anura; family Limnodynastidae; genus Mixophyes; species Mixophyes fleayi. Next base: position 281,687,540 of record NC_134402.1, on the reverse strand, counting down.
GCAGCCTGTGGTTCTGGTTCCTGTTCTCCTTGTGGTTTGCCTGTGTTCCACTCTGCTCTCAGTTCATGGTCTGTGCTAAACCATCGTTGTTACAGTACCTCTCTTATCATCTCCAGTTTCTCTCATCGCTACCACTCAGAGCCGCTTTTACACCTGTGACTCCTCAGCTGCTATCACGAGTTACCTCTGCTACTCCAGCCTGCTCTCAGTCTCTGGCCGTGTTGAACCTTCGCTGCTCCAGTACCTCACTTACAATCTTCAGTGTACTTCATTGTGACAGATCCGGTTCTCTCATCGCTACCACTCTGAGCCGCTACTACATCTGTGACTCCTCAGCTGTTACCATGGGTTACCTCCGTTACTCCAGTCTGCTCTCAGTCTCTGGCTGTGTTGAACTATTGCTGCTCCAGTACTTCCATTACCATCTCCAGAGTACTTCATAGTGACAGCCTCTGTCCTCTCGTTGTATATCACAGAGCACCTATTCTCCTAGTGACTCATTGGCTGCTGACCATCAGCCTATATTATTGTTTTGCCTGTATTTATACCACTCATCTGTGGACTCCACCGTCTCCATCCACTTCACCTGGCTCCCCCACATCGTTCTGCTGTACACTCACTCATGGGACCGCGGCCTGCAGACTTGGTGCTGCCAAGACCATACCTCTTTGCGGGGGTTCCTGGTGAAAACCACCTGTCTGTTAGACTCCGCGCCTGTGGGTGGGCTTAGCCATGTTCAGCAGAGCCTAGGGATCAATTTCCTGTAAGCCAACCATGACAATTGCAGCTTCATACATTTGAGACTTGTATAGTTGGAGTGGCAAACAGTCGGGAGTTTGATCTCTATAGATTTTGGAAATAGCGCTTTTGACAGAAATACCTCTCTGGCAATTTTACATGAAATCCACATCTGTGAGTTTCAACTTTCCCAAGAAAATTGCTGGATTTGCAAAATCGCACCTTGATACATTTACCCCCTAGTTTTTTACATATAGATTAGGAGTCACAAGTTTCACATGATACTCTAATTAACATTCAAAGTAGTTAGTGAATTAAAGGTATTTTATTCAAAATAGGAATCTTAGGTTTTAGTTAAGTTATTTATTAAAGACAAAATATAGTGTCAAAGTAAAGTACAATGAACTGGCAATTAAACATATAATCATATCATACATAGGGAAAAAATGGTCTGCAGTATATGAGGATGCTACTGTTGTAATGTGGGAAAAAGGAGACTAGTATGTGTCAGGTATTTTGGGATCACGTTGATGTATCGCTAGGTATATTATTACACTTATGAATGTCAGCAGTGTGGCAAGAGCCCGCTACTGCTGAAGCACACGCGAACAACTTCTTCCTTTTTATGTAGTTTTGTTGTCAGGATGGTAAATGTTTTGACACCATACAGATTTCACAGCAATACTTGGAGACCCTGAACGCTAGCTAGACATAGCTCAGCTCTCTCAAGACCAGCCAGCTTACCCAGCATTGATCTCCCTGAACAAGTAACACAGTCAAGCTTTTATACATGATACTCCTCCCCCAGCCTTAGCTTGATGGGCAGGTGACACACCCACCTTCTCTTTATAAGGAAACGCCCATCACTGCCTCTGTTTGGACTAATCAGACACACCCTGTCTGTTTGCTGTGAGGAAATCATGTAAGTTAGCAAACTTTAAACTACACATACGTTTTTACCTGGTTTAACCTCAACCTAGGTGCATAACTGTGCCAATGTTTTATTCTGTTTGTATACTTTCTCTGCCTCTTGTCAGATAAATGCCTCCCTTTGTTACAGTAGATATATTACTACTAACAGCATATTACTAGACATTATTAAGTGTTTTATTTAGCTATGCCAAGATTTATTTGTTGTTGTTTTTTGGTGTGGTGTACAATGTGAATAAGAAAATGTAGGTGTATTAGATGCACCAAAACCACAACACTTGATTCCAAGGGGTCCTTCTGCCAACGTTAACTACAGATTGTCATCTCCTCCACTGATTTCCAGGCACACAAACAAACAATATTCGCCTACGCCTCTTTTATCAGCTGGACCCAGATTATTAACAAAAAACACATTGAAAGGGACTGTGAAAAACTTGATGAATTCTTCGTTCCTTACTTGGAAGTGTATCCTGGCATTTTATTATATATTACTTCTGCCACCTGAATTACTGACTCTGTTGCTGATGTTAGATTGTGTATTTGACTTCCCTCTGGATTGTGACCCTGACCTTGAATTTTTCGATTGCTTATGGTCTTGTGCTGTCATCCATGACTTTTGATTTAAACAAGAAAAGAAAATGGTTTCCTTGCGGCGCTTGTTAGGGCAGTGTTTGCAAGCTACTAATTGCAAGAGGTCTGCACCCTCAACAAATACAAAAAGTAGAAAAATATATAAACCTCAATGGTCACCTAAGCCATAAAATCAAATGTGCACCGTGGATGTATTAAAAATATATATTTTATTTAATTCATAATGAATAATACACTAAAAATAGTATTACAAAAACCTCACAAATGCTGTTAATCCACAACGAAATCTGTACAGCATAGATATAAAACACTTAACACCTGGAATTTAGTAAGAACCACAGAAAATATTGGTGCACCTAGTTGATCAGCAATTGTTGTGAAAGGTATAAATAGTCAATAGGAGAGCCACGGAGTCTATACTATGGGGTCTATGTCTCATGAAATTTGGGAAGGGTATCGTTACGGAGGGCTGTGATGTACTCCATAGATAAAATGTGCCACAGTTTATTTATCAACTCTGGCTTGGTAAGAGAGGACGCCGCCTTCCAAGCAATCAAAAGTTTACAAGCCTGGCTAATCTGTAGCAACAATCGGTCCGTTGGTTTGCTTATAGATGAGGCGGCCTTATTGAGCAAAAAGATTGCAGGGTCCTTGGGGAAATGAACAGCTGCGGGTTGGTGGAGAAGGTTCAGAGCAGTATACATTCATGTGTATTTAAACTGAGAGCGCTATTGGTTTCCTTTCTGGATAACCCCACATTTTCAAGAACCTGCTGTGAACCTATTAATTGATTGAGCAACTACAATTCCTGTATTGTTGTTTGAGAGTCAGTAGCTGATGGGGAGTTCTGGTCCTCTATTGCCATTTGGAGGCTTTTGGGGTACCTCTTGGTAAATTAGATCTCAATTTAAAAACACATGAATGTATGACCCAGTACATAGGGACTCTCAATGTTTAAAGTTAGGACCACCCTATTGGCAGAAGCGCTGTAAAGCGGCGGATACATTTGCAAATGTATGTAACTGAGAATTCAGCATTTTTATGTACAAGTAGAAAGGCAACTACCATTCCTGTATTGAAAGTATATCTTACCAAAATTACCAAGTGCTTTGTTCCTGTTTGCAAATATATCCTACCAGCATTGTACCTATGTTGTACCTATGGACTTGTGATAGCTGTATTACCACTGACTGCATTTGGTTGTAACCTGTATGACCGGTGTTCAAAATAAAGACACTTCGTTTGCATTTACAACTATTATTCTCTATAGTTTTCATGCTGGGAACACTAAAAGCAGTGTATAGTTGTTAACAGTTGTGAGTGAGGTAGAGTCAGGATCTTTGATGCAACACACAAACAAAACCAAACAGGACACAAAAGAGAATGGTCAATTAGCAAGCTGCGTCAGAGGACAGTAGAGGTACATGAAGTCAATAAACAGCCTGAGATCCAACAGCATGTTCCAGGTAACAAAGCCAAGGTCAAACACAGAAATCCAGCAGCAGAAGAAATATAAATCTATACAAGATGCAAATACGGGAACTAGCGTAGATAAACCTAACACCAGCAAGGCAACAATGGCAATGAGTGTATTTCTGTAGGTTCTGACCAATCAGGTGCTGGGAAGAAATCATATAAACAGAAAGTGTGTCACTGATGAGCTGCTGGGTAGAAATCATGTGAGCAGAGAGTTCTGATTGCTCAGCTGCAGTGATGAGTCTGGCAAGAGCTGGTAATCAGCTTCAATGTGGAATCCTCGTTAGCAGCTCAGTAGGCAGGGTAAGGTTGCTCAACAACAGACACACAGCAACATCCCAGAAAGGTTATGAGTAACTTCAGGATCAAGTCCATGCCCTTCAACCTGCTGCTCCAGTTCTTGCCACTGCTCTTGCTGTTCCCATTGGCTGCAATTGCTCCAGTCCTAGAACCTAAATATCACAAAAGCTAGGATTAGGAACCTTGGAGATCTACCTGGCTTTGCTCTATTCTACCCATAGGCACGGAATCTAACAAAGCAAATTGTTTTCACCAGGGATCCCTGCAAGGAGGTATGGGATTCATGGCCTTTGCTCTGCAAGTTGCGGTCCTCTGAGAGAATGCTAGACAAGACCCATTGGGAGAACCCGGATGACTTAAGAGTAGGCTGGGGAGATAGCAATGCAGGTAACAGGTGAGTGAGAATCTGTGGACTGGTAGTAACCATGGGGAGCAGCAGAGCAAGATACTTTAGTGTGATAGTCTGCACACACGTAGTGACCACTATGGATTGTGGAGCAGGATACAAAAGTTAGATGTTCTGCGGACAGGTAGCTACCACCACAGACAGTGGAGCAGGATATAATAATGTGATAGTCTGCGGACAGGTTTGAAACCACTGTGGACAGTGGAGCTGGATACAATTCTGCAATGATCTGTGGACAGACTGTTACCACAATCTATGTACCCTTGATATCCCATTATTTTGTTTTTTTGTTTTTGGGTTGTCCTTATTAGACACCTATGTTATTGTACACCAACATTATTCATTTAACTGTGATAAGGCTATTACAAGCGCAGATGAGACATTCGATTAATTTTGAGACTGTTACCACTGCGGGTAGTGGAACAGGATATAATAAAGTGATAGTCTGCGGACAGTGGAGATAAATACAGTTCTGGGATAGTCTGTGGACAGATTAGTAACCACTGTGGACAATGGATCAGGGTACAAAGCTGCGGTGTTCTGCGGACAGTGGAGTTAGACACAATAATGGGATAGTCTGCAGACTAATAAGTAACCACTGCGCTCAATGGAGCAGGCTACAGAGCTGCATTTTTATGCAGACAGTGGGGCAGAATACAATAATGGATAATAGCGCTAGGAGACCATAGGGAGCCATGTCTTAGTACAAGCAGGGAAACTGACACAAAGAATAGACACCATGGTGCTGCAGTAGCTGCTTTAAATATCCTACCAGAGGTGATTGACAGGCCAATAAATGGGAGGAAGAGTTTATAAAAGAAATCGGGACTCTGCAAGCGCAGACCCAAATCCAAGATGGCTGTCGACAGCAGGGAATCATGGCGCTCAGCACTGAAGAGTACATCAGGGAGGAGTAGGTAAGACCGCCGGACCATAGTTAAGGGGACCGCGGGTCTGTGTGTGGCACTAAGATCCAGCTCATTCACCAATTTTACAGGAATCGTAACGCTTTCCATCATTTTAACCGTACCTACCAGTTTCTATTCTCCTTAAGCCCAACACTTATGCACTGGGGCATGTAAAATTGGGAGTCATTATTTGTCTGCTAAAACATGATTCTTTGCCATGGACACAACATTTGATAGAGCAGGGCAGTGCTATTTTGGCAAAATCTCAGTGCCTTTGTAAATACTTTGTTAATTATAAACTGTATGATGTCCCCCACCATACAGAGACTGCTCTACATTTTCTATGCCTCTGTATTTTGCTAAATGTTAGTTGACATATCATGGAATGAGGCTGCCCAGAAGCACCAGTTTTATTTAAATCTATCTTAGGGTAGGATACTATAATCTCTGGAGTACAAATTGACATCTGAGAGAGAGTGAGAGGAAGAGATGGAAATAGTAGGTATCTCTATAGCTACTTGATGTCTGTTGATACCACTTCTTCATTTGAGGAGCAGAATTTGATGCATATTGTGCTGGTTTGTCCTGCTATATTCTCTGAAGAAAGATTGATAAGAAGATAACTGTAAGGTATGTTTGTACTGGAAAGAAACCAGTTATTTCTTTGTTCTTGTTCTAGCCGCCAAACTCCAGGGGGTGAAATTTTTCCTTGATGCATCCCAAGTCCAATAGTGCAACCAAACTCACATCTTATCACATAACGGACTCACTGATCGCTTGGTCGGGCTCTGATTTTCGTACCTATGACTTCCTCCTCTGCTCCTTCTCAGCATGGGAATGCCGCAGCTGCCTCAGGACGGCACCATGTTTGAAATCAGGTCTGCACTTGTGCAGACCCATCTTTTAAAGAGTTATATTGCTGCCTCTTGGACACTGCCCCCCTAATGGCCAGACTACTTAAAGCACCTGGTTCCTTCATCCTAGTTCTTTGAGTTTCCCTAAGTAAAACTTTACCAAAACCATTACATTTGCCTGTTCCAGTTACTGTGCTTTCCAGCATCATCTGAACTACTGTGCATCTCTGTTGCTCTCAAATCACCATTGATCCAGCCACCCTTTTGTCCAGCATACTTGAATCTCAGTTAGGGCAGTCCTAGACTTTAATTTTAGGAAGGGGGTGATTTAGCATAGTCACGCCCCTCCTTCATTCTGATTGTCTGGTACCGATTGGCCGCACCCCTTCTCTGTTTTGATTGGTGTCTTGGCCAGAATGTAATGGTATGCTTTTGCTGCTAGGGGAGCCATTGCCCCGATCACCTTTCCTTTCCTGGTTCCACCACTGATCTCAGTATATTCTTGGCTTTGGTAGCGGCCTTTTGGCAGAGCCTTTCTGACATCATAACACACAAGTCTCCTGTAGGATCGCATGCAATTAAGTCGCTCTTGACTCATTCCTAAGGAACGACAAAGACAGATGAGGAATAATGTTTATATTTATTGTACTAAACCTGGACATATCCTTGTTTCTGGTCCTAAATGCCAGGGAAACGTCAAACCCTAACCTGGTCTGGAAAGGCCAGACTGGAGTCATCTAAATTTTCTCCTAGTATTCGAGAATCTACTATCAGTACCATATCAGTCTCTCTGAGTTGCTCCTAGGGGCAATTTTCCTCCACTCTTCTGGACTCTGGATCTTTTTACCTAAAAGACCAGAATTGGAGCAACACATGAAAGGCACTCCAGTCCACTAGTTCATTAACTTGACATATAAAAATCAACATATATGGTCTTGTATATTGGCAAAAGCCTTTATTCCAGAGATTTATGTTGGCGAAATATTAGTAAGAAATTTGAATAAGAAAAATTTTTTGTGTATGATAAAAACACCAGACCCTTCTATAGAAGCCAATTAATGTTAACTGGAGGTATTGATACTCTACATATTAGGATGATATATCTTTAAATTACCCTTTGAATAATAAAACTCCAAACTAAACTAAACTAATTTAAATACTGATATTGGTATTGTTTTACTGGTTTGTAATGCCACGCTGGAGTGACATAATCCAGCCAAGTTTAATTTGGAGCTTTATTATTCAGGGTTTAATTGATATTCCTGATAGATTTTTTGCTGTGTAGTTCCAACTCTGGTCTTTTAGGCAAAATGTTGATATATATTGGAAGAGCACACCCTCAATAGTAGAGTTTAGGAATTTTTACAACAACTCTGATAATGAGAAAAGCCATATTCCTTGTGCAAAAACAATTTTCTACTGAACTCTGGATTCGTGGGAGATTTTACCTCTGCCTCTGGTTAGTCAGTGGGCTCTCCCCACCACTCATTTTGCCTGTTCCTGTTAACATCACAGCCATTAATGGTAGTCACATTTCCATCATCTGGCAACAGACTGTACCTCTCACTGTAGAGGTTGGGGCATTACACTCCAAACAAATTACTTTTTTGATCCTCCCACAAGTACCCCAGTCCTCTTATTTTAGGCCTTGCATGGCTCCTTTAACACTACCCTCACATAGACTGGTCTCTCTCTCAAATTTTGGCTTTCAAATCCCGCTACCCTACAGAAGTCAAAATGGTATGATCTGTATCATCTGAGTCCGTGGAACCCTGACCATCAGTTCCACCCCAGTACTCCTTATTTGCCAATGTCTTTGACATGGGACGTTTCAAGGTCCTTCTCCTCATCAAACTTGTGATTGCCTCATTGTTCTTTAACCAGGCAAAATTCCTCCCAAAGGCTGGGTCTACTCTGTCTCTTCCCCAAACGCAAGCCATGTCTAAGTACATTAGGGAAAACCTCCTTCGTGGGTTCATGTAACGGACTTACCTGATCCCCGCCGCTCCGTCCAGAAGCCGCACTTCCGCATCCAGGACCACGTGACCGCACCCGGAGGCGGTCACATAACCACAACCCAGAGGCGGGGATTTTGAATCCCCTTCAGCATAAAAACCTCACTCTGGCACTCGCTGAGTGTCAGAGCAACACTTACCTGTTCCTGGCTCCTGTTCTTCGTGGATTGCAGTGTCTTCCAGTTTCCAGTGTCTTCCTGTGTGCTGATCTCTGCCTGTTTGACTTCCCTGGTTCTCCTATCCCTGTGTACCGACCCGGCTTGCTGACCATTCTCCTATTCTTGTGACCCGTGTACCGAACCTGGCTTGTTGACTCCCAGTTGCCTTCTGATTCTGCCTGACTCCATTCCTGTGTACCGAACCGGCTTGCTTGACTCTGCTACCTCCGCTTCACTCCGCTGTACTACATCTTGGGGCGAACCTGGGGACCGCGAACTGCGACTCCTGGCAGCGAAGCCCACCCCACCTTGCGGCGGTTCTTGGTGAGCACCGGGGAGATCGTTAGACTCCGCACCTCAGGTAAGCCAGCGCTAATCAAGATTAGTAATATAGTATCCAGAATCTGTTACAGTTTGCTCTGACCATGGATACCACAGCTAAAGATCTGTTGGAGCATTAAGTAGGAAGGATGGATAAACAAGAAGCTAACCAAGAGCAACTTTTAAAATTCCTCAATAGTTTATCTACTCGGTTGGATGTTGTCCAGAACACCCTAGTGGCTGGTGGAATACCTGGGCCGGCAGTGGCCCCTGTACCTCAGGCCGCAGCAGCAGCTTCTTCCTCACAGTTACGGTTACCTAACCCACCCAAGTTCGATGGAGACCCCAAGTGTTGCAGAGGATTTTTAAATCAATGCTCCATACAATTCGAGCTTTTATCAGGGAACTTCCCTTCTGAAAAAACGAAAGAGGCCTATGTGATTTCGTTATTGTCCGGTCAAGCCTTAGCATGGGCTTCCCCCTTATGGGAGAGGGACGACCCCATTCTACATAACTTCAGCGTCTTTTTGTCCACTTTCAAGAAAATATTTGATGATCCAGGAAGGGTGTCCAATGCCGCTTCCGGCTTATTACGTCTCCGCCAGGGAAACCAGTCTGTGGGACAGTATGCGGTCCACTTCAGAACTATGGCCTCTGAACTTAGCTGGAACGATGAAGCCCTAGTAGCTACGTTCTGGCAGGGCCTTTCAGACCGAATCAAAGACGAGCTGGTATCTCAGGAACTCCCTACGTCTTTGGACGATATTATCTCCCTCTGTGTCAAAGTTGATTTGCGTTTCAAGGAACGTAATTCCAAGAAGGAACAGTCTCGGCGTAGTATGATTCGCTTGGCTCCCAACTTCCAAACCCCTGTTCTTCCTCCTGAAGAGCCCATGCAACTGGGGAGGACCCGCCTGTCAGCCGAAGAAAGGGTAAGGAGATTTCGGAACAAGTTGTGTTTATATTGTGGAGAGAGCGGCCATCTTCTGAGTTCTTGTTCTAAACGCTCGGGAAACGACAGGGCCTAACGAGTTCAGGAGCTGTATTGTTGGGCCTCTTTTCTCAGTGTCAGTCAGTTCCCAGTAGTAATAATTGCCTGTCTATTCCCATTTCCCTTCAGTTAGGACTAAAGACTTTCCCGCAGTCGGCTCTTCTTGATTCCGGAGCCGCAGGAAATGTCATCTCTGCCGCGGTAGTTAAACAATTTGCTATTCCCACACAAGCTTTGGAACAACCCATCTCTCTAATGGCCATTGATGGGGAAAGAATTCCTGAGGGGTCCATTCTGGTACGCACTATTCCCCTACTGCTTCAGATAGGATCGCTTCATCGAGAGAAGATTTCTTTCCTAGTAATTCAAAGATCTACCAACCCAGTCATCCTAGGACTTCCATGGCTTCGTCTCCACTCCCCCACCTTGGACTGGAAATCAGGTCACATATTGTCCTGGGGACAGTCTTGCTTCTCTTACTGCCTACAGAGAGTGGTTCCTCCGAATAGTCTCAGACGTTCCCAAGAATTTCCTGTGACTCTTTTGCCTGAACCATACCAAACCTTTTTCTGATGTTTTTTGTCAACAAGAAGCCACTAGACTTTCTCCTCACAGAATCTGGGATTGTGGCATTGATCTGATACCTGGTAAACCCATTCTTAGGGGCCGTGTTTACCCCCTTTCCCTCCCGGAGTCTAAGGCTATGGAGGAGTACGTCCAAGAAAATCTAAAATGGGACTTCATCCGCAAGTCTGCCTCCCCAGCTGCGGCTGGCTTCTTCTTCTTCGTAAAAAAGAAAGATGGGGGCCTCCGCCCTTGCATTGATTACAGAGGCCTGAATGCCATTACCGTTAAAAATCGGTATCCACTGCCACTGATTTCCGAATTATTTGACCGGATTAAGGGTGCCACCATCTTTTCTAAACTTGACCTCAGAGGAGCGTATAACCTCATACGCATTAAGGAGGGGGATGAATGGAAGACGGCGTTCAACACCCGAGATGGCCACTTTGAATACCTGGTCATGCCCTTCGGGTTATGCAATGCCCCGGCCATCTTTCAGGGCTTTATGAATGAGCTGTTTCAAGACCTCTTGTACCAATCCGTAGTCATCTACTTGGACGACATTCTCATCTTTTCTCAAGATCTAGTATCCCATCGCACTCATGTATTGGAGGTCCTCTCTCGTATCCGAGAAAATCATCTATTTTGCAAATTGGAGAAATGCACCTTCGAGCAGAAACAAATTCCCTTCCTGGGATATATTATTTCGGGCACCGGTCTACAGATGGATTCCACGAAATTGAAAGCCATACTTGACTGGCCCCAACCTTCAGGCCTTAAGGCCACCCAACGCTTCCTAGGATTCTCCAACTATTATTGTCAATTTATCAAAGGGTACTCTTCTCTCGTGGCTTCCATCACAGCATTGACCCGTAAATCTGCGGATGCTGGTATTTGGTCCACTGAGGCTATCCAAACCTTTATATTATTAAAGTCTCTTTTTTCATCTGCACCCATTCTTCAACAGCCGGATTGTTCACGTCCTTTTGTCCTGGAGGTAGATGCCTCTTCTGCTAGCACAGGAGCTGTACTATCACAGCGAAGCCCTTCTGGAAAACTTCATCCCTGCGGATTCTTTTCCCGTCGCTTTTTACCTGCTGAGAGGAATTATGGGATTGACGACAAAGAGCTTCTGGCCATCAAGTTGGCTCTCTCCGAATGGAGACATCTACTAGAAGGAGCGCAATTTCCTATCACCATATATACCGACCATAAGAATTTGCTTTACTTATGCACTGCTCGATGTCTAAACCCTCGACAAGCAAGGTGGTCTTTATTCTTCTCACGTTTTGATTTCAACATCACTTTTCCCTCGGGATCCAAGAATACGAAGGCAGACGCCTTATCTCGCTCTTTTGATCCAGCTGACATGGAATCCTCGGAAGATAATAAATTCATTGTAAATCCATGTCAAGTATTGGCAGCTACACACCTGAAAAAGGGTTGTCCTCCGGGCAAAACATTCATCTTGCCACATCTACGCACCCGGCTCCTTAACTAGGCTCATCACTCACTCTTCTCTGGGCATGCCGGCATTCTCAAGACCTGGGACTTATTTTCCCGAAGTTACTGGTGGCCTTCCTTGCTGGAAGATGTGAAGAGATTTGTTGCTGCTTGTTCCAAATGTGCTCAACACAAGACCTCTAGGAAGAAGCCTTATGGATGCTTGCTCCCATTACCCATTCCTGATTACCCCTGGTCACAGATCTCCATGGATTTTATCACGGACCTGCCTCCTTTCAAATCCTGTACTGTGGTGCTTGTGGTCACGGATCGCTTCTCTAAAACAGCTCACTTTATTGCTCTTAAAGGCCATCCTTCTTCATCCTCCTTAGCCGATATTTTTATCAAAGAAATATTTCGCCTCCACGGCTGTCCTCAACATATTGTCTCCGATAGGGGATCACAATTCATATCAAAATTTTGCGGTCTTTTTGCAATAAATCCGGGATTAAGCTTGACTTCTCTTCCGCATATCATCCCCAGTCCAATGGGGCTACTGAGAGAACCAACCAAGAATTAGAGAAATTTCTAAGAATATTTATCTCAAGTAACCAAGATAACTGGGTGGACCTTCTCCCTTGGGCCGAGTTCGCCCATAACAACCATTTCCATGAGGCCATCTCTAACTCCCCCTTTTGTGTTCTTTATGGCTGCCATCCTAGACTACCCACCTTCTCTCAAATCTCATCTTCGGAAGTTCCGGTGGTGGACTCTCGGTTTCGTAACTTCTCCGTTATTTGGGAACAGACCAAGATAAATTTAAAGAAAGCAACCACTCGTTCCAAGAGATTCTATGATAAAAGGAGAAGAATGACTCCAAGTTTTTCAGTCGGTGACAGGGTATGGCTATCCACCCAGAACATTCGTTTAAAAGTTCCCAGTAAAAAATTTGCTCCCAAGTTTATTGGCCCATTCGCTATTTCCGAGATTATTAATCCCGTAGCCTTTAAATTGAGTCTGCCTCCCTCTTTACGCATACCCAATGTCTTTCATGTCTCCTTGTAAAAACCGATGGTAACCAACAGATTCTCCACCTCGTCCAGAACTCCTCCTCCTGTTGTGGATCGGGATCAAGTCGAATACGAGATTAAAACTATCCTAGATTCTCGTAAAGTTCAAGGTGCCATACAGTTCTTGGTGGATTGGAAGGGTTATGGCCCTGAGGAGCGCTCATGGGTAAGAGCCATTGATCTGCATGCTCCCCGTCTGCTTAAATCCTTCCATAAAAAATTTCCTTTGAAACCCTATTAGGTGTTCAGAGTCCACCTTTATGGCAGGGGGTACTGTAACGGACTTACCTGATCCCCGCCGCTCCATCCAGAACCACGTGACCGCACCCAGAGGCAGTCACATGACCACAACCCAGAGGCAGGGATTTTGAATCCCCTTCAGCATAAAAACCTCACTCTGGCACTCGCTGAGTGTCAGAGCAACACTTACCTGTTCCTGGCTCCTGTTCTTCGTGGATTGCAGTGTCTTCCAGTTTCCAGTGTCTTCCTGTGTGCTGATCTCTGCCTGTTTGACTTCCCTGGTTCTCCTATCCCTGTGTACCGACCCGGCTTGCTGACTCCGAGTTGCCTTCTGATTCTGCCTGACTCCATTCCTGTGTACCGAACCGGCTTGTTTGACTCCGCTACCTCCTCTTCACTCCGCTGTACTACATCTTGGGGCGAACCTGGGGACCGCGACCTGCGACTCCTGGCAGCGAAGCCCACCCTGCCTTGCGGAGGTTCTTGGTGAACACCGGGGAGATCGTTAGAGTCCGCACCTCAGGTAAGCCAGCGCTAATCAAGATTAGTAATATAGTATCCAGAATCTGTTACAGTTCATTAGATTTTCATCTTCTCTCACTGGTGCTGTCCTTTTTCCTTGTAAAGAAAGATGGCTCCTATGTCCCCTGTACTGATTAATGCATTTTAAATGCCATCAGCATCAAATACCACATCCCATTCCACTTGTGACATAGCTGTTTGACCGCATTTAGGGTGCACAGATCACTTCAAAGTTAGATTTGCGTAGGGCTTATAACTTGATTAGTGTCACTCACCGCCTCTACGCTGGTGCGTGGCTCCCTAGCCTTCCTGCCGGCACCTATCTTGAACCGCGTCCGTCCGCCATCCTGATGGACTGCGCATGCGCAGCACCCAAGAACTCTTGTGACTGTTGCTTTTAATCTAATTGATTGATCAGGCAACTCTCCCTATTTAAGGCACCTGTGCTCATTACCTCATTGCCTGATCTTGAGTCTCATTCCCTGTGAGTCTCTGAAGGTGTCTCCTGTGTTCTACTAGTGTCTTCAGTTTCCTGCTGATTCCTGTTCTACTCATCGCTGGTCTCCATACCCGCTACAGTCTCCTGTGTACTACTAGTGTCTTCAGTTCCTGTGGATTCCCTGTGCTACTCATCACTGGTTTTCATACCTGCTACAGTCTCCTGTTTCTTGCATGTGTCCTCAGCTGGACTCTGATTACCGGATCTACTCACCTGTGGTTCCTACACTCGTCTCTGCCGTTCAGCGTCTCTGCAGTTCCTGCATCTCCCTGTGGACAGACTGTTCTACTGAATAGCAGTATGCCTATCTGTTATTGACTTTCTACATTTGCTCTGCATATCCGCTAGGACAAGTTTCCACTCTCAGCAGCGGTATCCATACCCGCTATAGACTGTTATTGTTACGCTGCATATCTGTTTGGAATTAACCGAACTACTCAGTCATTATATGCATAATTGTGATTGACTATCCTTTATTGGCCTGCATATCTGTGCTGAGCAAGTCTCTACCAAGCAGCGCCACATACCGTTATAGACTTTGCTGGATACACTGCATATCTATTGGGATCAAGTTCCTCTGTGCTCTCAGTGTCTGCATCCTATTATCCTTTCTATGCCTCCACTCATCGACATCTGTACCCATCCTCACCTATTAAGCAGTGGTACAACTTGCTGTACGCAGACCACTGACTTCCCTACTACCTCCCCGCATCTGCTCACGTCCATCCTGATCTCTGTGTTCAAATCTGCCTTTCCACAATATCAGCTAGTCGCTGATTCACTGACCAAGATTGCTGCAAGTCACTGACTTTCCTATTCTTTATTGGCATTCTCTCTCCATCTGCTGTGATATATGTTCCGCTAGTCACCCTGCTACCAGAGGACCGTTGTGTTAACTTCACTACTCTGGTAAGCCCAGTCATCTGGTGAATTCCTGGGCAAGACTCCTAGTGCCCGTGACAATTCGAATACGCAGTGAAGATAAATGGAAGACTGCTTTTAACATTTGAGACAGCCACTACGAAAATCACGTTATGCCCTTCGGGCTCTTTAATGCCCCAACAGTCTTCCAGACTTTCGTAAAAAAGATCTTAGGGTATCCACTCTATACATGTGTGGTTAGTTACTTGGACAACATCCTGATTTTTTCTCAAGCTCTTTCCTCCCACCGTCGCCAAGTTTCCAAAGTACTCTCCAGACTACGGAAAAAACAACTATTCTGTAAATTAGAGAAGTGCTCTTTTGAGACCTCCCAAGTGTCTTTTTTGGGCTATATTATTTCAGGCTCTGGCTTGCAGATGGATCTTGGGAAAGGTCATGCTATATAGGATTGGCCCCAACCTTCTGGACTCAAGTCCATTCAACACTTCCTTGGGTTTTCAAACTATTACAGGCAGTTTATCAGGGGCTACTCCACAATGGTTTTCCCCCATCGTTGCTCTCACCGGCAAAGGAGCTAAAACCAAACTTTGGCCTCCTGAGGCTATATAAGCTTTTTAAACTTTCAGAAGAGCCTTTCCCACAGCTCCTGTCCTTAAAAAGACAAATATTTCTTTACCCTTCTTTCTTGAAGTTGATGCCTCGGCAGTTGGAATCGGAGCTTTTCTTTCCTATGAATTTCCGCCTTTCAAGAAATGACATCCCTGTGCCTATTTCTCACATAAATCTTGTCCAGAAACTATATCATTGGGGAGAAAGAATTGTTGGCTATGAAGTTGACTCTTTCAGAATGGAGGTACCTATTGGAGGAATTAAGATTTCCGGTTACCATCTTCACCAATCACAAAAATTTATTATACCTTAAATCTGCCCAGTGTCTCAACTGTCAAAGTCAGCAAATTGGATAAAGTAATTTCAATTAATATCTAGCAAATTTGGTTGTCTTTGCCTGAAATTATGCGTAGAGCACGCTACGGCGTATAAGGGCGTATCCAGCCGCAACACGTGGCAATAACAGGTTTTACACTTTTACATACATTCACACGAACATACACATTTGTAAATAGTACACATTAATTGTAGTTGCAACAGATAGTTATTTATGTCAGAATATAGCAGTATTTATATTTAGTATTATAAATTATATGCATGTTAGTGAAATCAATCAATCTTGTTTGGTATCATTTTAATCCCCTATTCATCAGCAGTTGTCCGGTTCATTCCCCGAAGAGATCGCACATTGCATACTCTAGTGAGCGATGTTAGGGAATAAATGTTTAAAGTGATACAGACTGTAAAATGCAAAGAGACTAGTTGAAACTGGATTCTTGGCGGGAAAGTCGGAGCACATCCCCTGGAGAGATAACCCCCACCTTTGGATATTTTGGTTTGAACTGGCCTATGACCTGCAGTACATTGGACCTTTCTGAAGCCTGGACCAATAGAAGCAAGCCACATCATCTGCATTGTTTTATGGTACTCACTGACTGCATATAAGCAGGGGCTCTGGGCTTAGTGACCAGTCTAATTTGACCACAGCCTTCAGACCTGAATGACTGTTCACTGGATCCAGAGCGCCTGCGATAAGTAACGGCTTGTTATGTGCGTATTGTCGCTAACCAATAACGATTGTCGAACCTCGATTTGTGTTTCCAACGCACAAAGATTTATTCGCAAATAGTAGAATAATATGCTCAAGCGAAGTGATAATAAATACAGCTGTTACTTATCGCAGGCGCTCTGGATCCAGTGCAGTCATTCAATCCTGAAGTCTGGGGACAAGATGTCTGAACACTGGATGTGAGGCTGCTGCTTATATACACAATCAAATACAGTAATACAATGAAGATGGTATAGCTTGCATCTATTGGTCCAGGTCTCAGGAATGTCCAAGGGGTTGTCAATCATTGGCTAGTTCATCCTAAGGAATCCAAAGGAGGGGGTCACCTCTCCAGGGGGTATGCTCGGCTCTTCCCGCCAAGATTCCTTAGTCTTAAGTAGTTCATAATTCCCTATCATTCATAACTTGTGTATGCACTCTGCGATTCCCTCGCAGAGTGAACCAAACAGTAGGATATGTAACGAGGTTCATTATGATACCACTCATGATGTGATTCCTTCAACCTGTTCCGTGTATTTCACTAATATGCATGTAACTCTAATATAACATATAAATACTACTATATTTCGACATAACTGACTATGTGTTGCAACTACCATTAATGTATACTATTTTATAAGTATGCGTGTTTGTGCGAATGTATGGTAAAAGACCAATTACTGTTGCTGCCACGTGTAGTGGATGCGTACGCCCTTTCACGCCGTAGTGTGCCCTTGTACGTCGATGCGTACCGTACGCATCTTTTCAGACAAAGACAACCAAGTTTGCTAGACTTTAATTGAAATGACTTTAACCAATTTGCTGACTGCGACAGCTCCACCCTTTG
The DNA here is from genome assembly GCF_038048845.1 of Mixophyes fleayi. Classification (NCBI taxonomy): domain Eukaryota; kingdom Metazoa; phylum Chordata; class Amphibia; order Anura; family Limnodynastidae; genus Mixophyes; species Mixophyes fleayi. The sequence goes on along the minus strand of NC_134402.1, from coordinate 281,670,128 downwards.
ATAGTGTACTAAACTATCACCCAATCACCGTTTCAAGTTCAGGTTTATACAATACTTCTTCACAGACCATGATCTCGGTATCTGGTACCACCCTTTCAGTCTCTTTCTCAGTGTTACTCCTATGAGACCGTTTTCCACACTTCAACACAGTAGGAACACATTTGACAACTAAACCAATTGCTAAGATGACACCCAGTATAAGGAGAAGGAGCTTACCTACACTAGCAACCATTTCCTGTACCCACTCCCCCAGACCGGAGAACCATTTCACAGGGTTCAACCACGAGAACCATCCCGCCACCTTTTCCCCGACCTCATATAACGAAGAATTATGGCTCTTATGAAATTCCCATTTCAGCTGCAAAATTTCATCCATCTTCCGGACTATAACCTCTTTAGGGTCATCCATATTATTAGTAATGTACGTGCAACATTTGACACCGAACTGGGATCCCAGTGTCACACAGTACCCACCAGTAATAGATGTGAGATAATTTAGTACCAGTCTATGTTGCACCAACTCCTTCTTGTACGCTTGTAGCTCCCTTCCAGTATACCTGAAAGTGTCATCATACATCTCGGTGATATTATCTATTAATTTAGCTAGGTCTTGGATATATTTAAAGTTTAATGTTCCCTGAGCGGTCCTGGTGAGATCTAGAGCAACCATAACTTGGAAACCAGCAGTTTCACTAATCAATTTTGTAGCTATGTGTTCCTCACCAGGAATCATATTTCTCTTGCCACGGTGTTCATACTGTGTGTGTATGTATGGTGGTGATGTAGTCTTGTGAATACCAACCATTTCTTTATGAGTAATAGTCATGATTTCAGGAAACAGTTTAGCTAAGAAACACAAGCCCTTGGAACTCGGAGTCACCCAGGAATAAGCTTTCCTTCCACAAACAAAATACACATCATCAGGGAGAACATAAGGAACAGTATGCCCATGAATTATATCACACAGAGTTTTAATAAAACTACCCATGTCTAGTGTCTCCATTTGCTCTAGACACGTGTCGGCATTAATGACATTTTTACATTTATCTGTAGAGACTTTTCCAATGGATACCTTCTTATGTTTGGTTATACGCCCTAATTTGTGACTTCCATCAAAATTCCTGCCTATTAGTGACCTTGTGTGTCTCCCTCTAAAATGAGTGTGGCGAGCCATTGTCTGATCTGATAGGTCAGCCTCCCAATTCTCCAGGCGCTTTGCATGAGATATGTTTAGGCACAGCAAAGATCTGCCTATGGAGTATTGTCGAAGCGTCAGACTAGGGGACCTAGTGTTATTGTACCTCCCGTCTATGGGCCTCCCTCCCCTCAATTCGAGTACTTCAGATATGTTTAGAGGGAATGGCACTAGTTCTATATTATGCTGCCCTTGCGGCACGTGAGAGCACACCCAACACTCGGTTTGGTTTAGCACCTTACCCACAAGGGAGTGATAATCCTCCAAAGGATGCCCGCCTATATTCAGAGTACTGGGGGACTGGCATCGTTGGATGCATCTCTCTTCAACTAGGGAGTCGCAGAACTTACAGATACAATATTCATCAGACAATAGCCCCTCACACTGCCTCCGAATTCCTGAGCTAGCAGACCTTTTCATAACCCCCGGACCAAGTTTGATAATGGGCTGCTCTGAGTATCCTAATAACTTTTCTTCTGCCTCCATTTCATCCGTATACCTCCCAGAACTCTCCTCCGTCCTCCATCCTCCTTCACAAAAATAGAATGTCCTAGAAAGAGTAAAATTAAGGAAAATCCTGGAACAAAGGAAAAACATAAACCGCCACTCCATCGCTGGAAAGATAGTTCTGAGGCAACGTCTCTGGTTCAGGTGTCTCGACTGCAGGCTTTAGGTCTCCCGGAACAGGCTCACAAGTGACAGCTCTATGTCGTCGGTCTTAGTTTTATCTTGCACTTTCTCCGGATTATGGACTCTCCTGCAGTGGGTGGAATGGACCCAAGTGTCTCTCTCTGCAACCTTCAGTGATGTAGTACTGGTCAGCAGCACTTGGTACGGGCCTTCCCAACGGTCTGTTAAACAACCTGAATGTAAGAAATTGCGGATCATAACATAGTCTCCAGGTTCAACATCATGACAGTTCGTTTCTGGCATACCAGGTGACAGCATGTTTAGTTTTTGTTGTTGTTGTTTTAGCTGTCTACTCATTTTTATAAGATATTGTACAGTCACTTCATTATTACACTTCAAGTCGTCTTGTGGACTCACGATCAAATGAGGTTGGCGTCCGAACAGTATCTCAAAGGGGGACAGATTAAGAGGAGGTCTAGGAGTGGTTCGAATGCTATGGAGGACCAATGGCAGAGCCTCAGGCCATGGCAACCCAGTTTCAGCCATTATCTTACCAAGCTTGTTCTTTATAGTACCGTTTACTCTCTCCACCTTACCACTGGCTTGTGGGCAGTAAGGGGTGTGAAGTCTGTTACCGATTCCCATGAGTTTACACATATTTTGGAAGATATCACCAGTAAAATGGGTACCCCTATCACTTTCAATGATTCTAGGGATACCAAACCTACACACAAAGTCTTGTACAATTGTCTTTGCAGTGAACACAGCAGTATTAGTGGCTGCCGGATATGCTTCTACCCAACCAGAAAACACATCAATACACACTAACACATACTTTAAATTCCTGCACGGTGGTAATTGGATATAGTCAATTTGTATTACCTGAAAAGGTCCGTCTGTAGGAGGGATGTGGGATGGCTCAGTTGGAATAGTTTTCCCAACATTTTTCCTCAAACAAGTAAGACATGACATTGCTTTCTTACCAGCCTGAGAGGAAAATCCGGGAGCACACCAGTATGCTCTCACCAGTTTGCACATACCTTCTTTACCCAGGTGAGTCAGACCATGTGCTGCTTCAGCCAGGCTTGGATAGTATGTTCGGGGAGCTACAGGCTTACCTTGTCCATCCCTCCAGAGTCCTGAGGACTCTTGACCACATCCCATCACCTTCCAGACCGCCTTTTCCTGCAGTGAACACAAATCTTGCATTTAAATTAATTTCTGCATGTCTAATGTCTGAAAAACCATCATAGTCTCGGTCGATACAGTCACAGGTTGTCCTGCTGCCCATTTAGCAGCTTCGTCTGCCCTGTTGTTGCCCAATGACACTGGGTCTTCTTCAAAGGTATGGGCTTTGCACTTTATGACGGCTACTGTTCTGGGTAACTGTATCGCTGTCAGAAGTCCTTTTATGTGTTGTGAGTGTGCCACTGGTGTACCTGCTGCTGTCGTAAAGTTTCTAAGACGCCAAAGGGCCCCAAAATCGTGCACTACCCCGAAGGCGTACCTAGAGTCAGTATATAGATTGGCTGATTTACCCTCTGCCAATTCACATGCTCTCCTTAGTGCTACTAGTTCCGCCACCTGGGCTGAGTGAGGTGGGCCAAGGGGTTCAGCTTCTACCACATCCTGATCGTCTACAACAGCGTAACCAGTACATAGCTCTCCTGTCTCTGTCTGTCTATGGCAACTTCCATCTGTATAAAACGTAAAATCTACATTTTCTAAGGGGGTGTCACGTATGTCAATCCTTGCAGTAAAGGTCTGGTTCAGGTATTCCATACCATCATGCGTGTCAGTATTCTTGCCTAACTCATCATCAACCAGGGTTTCCTCACCTCCCACCCTTTGTGTCTCTAGAGACACATACGGAAGGTATGTAGCTGGATTTAAGGTGCTGCATCGTTTGATGGTGATGTTTGAGGGTGCCATCAGGGCTAGTTCCCACTTTGTGAATCTAGCTGAAGAAACATGTCTGGTTTGGGCTGAATTTAACAGAGCTGATACAGCATGGGGTGTAAAGATAGTTGAATTATGTCCTAATACTACGTCCTCGCTCTTACTTACCAGAAGAGCTGTTGCTGCTACACTTCTGAGACATGTTGGGAGTGATCTTGCCACATTGTCTAATTGTGCACTGTAGTATGCTACCGGTCTGCTAGCGTCACCATGTTTCTGTGCGAGGACACCTGCTGCACAACCATCAGCTTCTGTACAAAATAGCTCAAAAGGCTTTTCATAATCAGGTATTCCCAATGCAGGTGCTCTAGTCAGACTGTCTTTAAAATTAAAGAACGCTTGCTCTGACTCTTCTGTGTGTACAACACGTTCTGGTTTTGAGGAAGAGACTAGCTCCTGCAATGGTAATGCCAAAATAGAAAAACCTGGGATCCAGGATCTACAGTATCCACACATCCCCAAGAAAGTACTAATCTGCTTCTGGCTCTGCGGCAGAGTCATGTGTTGTATGGCCTCAATTCTGTCGGTTGTCAGGTTTCTTAGCCCCTTAGTGAGGCAGTGTCCTAAGTATTTGACCTTAGTCTGACATGGCTGTAATTTATCCTTTGCCACCTTGTGCCCTGTTTGTGAAAGATGAAGCAACAACAATTTAGTATCATGTAAACATGACATAAAAGAATCAGAGCACAACAACAAATCGTCCACATATTGAATTAGAACAGACCCATTGTGGGGTTGAAAGGATTGCAAACAGTCATGTAAGGCTTGGGAGAAAATACTGGGGCTGTCAATGAACCCCTGGGGTAGTCTGGTCCATGTGTATTGCACTCCCCTGTAGGAGAATGCAAAAAGGTATTGGCAGTCAGGGTGAAGAGGGACTGAGAAGAAAGCAGAACATAGATCAATGACAGTAAAATGACTGGCAGACGGTGGAATCTGCATGAGGATGACAGCTGGATTCGGCACTACGGGGAATTGGCTCTTAACAACTTTATTAATTCCCCTTAAGTCCTGGACTAATCTATAGCCCCTCCCCCCATTCTTCTTCACAGGGAAAATGGGACTATTTGCTGTACTGGCTGTACGAATTAAAATCCCTTGTTGTAACAGCCTCTCAATAACAGGCTATACACCTAGTTCCACCTCCAGTTTTAATGGATACTGTGGGATTTTTGGAGCTATTCTACCACTTTTTAGATTGACCATGACAGGGGCTAAGTTTGCCATCAGTCCAGTGTCCTGTCCATCTCTGGTCCATAGGGAACCTGGTATTTCCAGCAACATCCCCTTTACTTGAGATGGACTGTGTTCTATAACAGTAGAGTGTAACATTAACCTTTGAGGGGTGTCCAATATATCCTGTACCTCATGTGCGACCTTCTCGGGTATCTCTAGGAACACACCATCTGAAGTACAGTACATGACACATCCCATTTTACATAGCAAGTCTCTCCCTAGCAAGTTAGTAGGAGCCGCTGCAGCTAAGAGAAATGAATGCTTAGTATGCAGAGGCCCGATAGTAACTTCAGCGGGTTTAGTTAGAGGCTAATGTAACACTTTTCCCGTTACCCCCATAGCTGGAATAGTTTTACTGGTCACCTGTAGATTGAAAGGAGAGGTTATCACAGATCGGGCCGCCCCTGTATCTACAAGAAAAGTTTGTTTCCTACCAGCTATGTCAACTATCATTGTTGGTTCTTCACTCTGACTCTCAGTTAACCTCACTGGCTGTAGACTACAGGTATGACCTGACCCCTAGCGCTGACTATTGATTTCCTGCGCAGCATTTGCTGCTGTAATATGCGGGGGTAGATGTGAGTCTTCGATTCTATGTGAATTTTTCCTTGGAGGATGTCTATGTGTCCCACCTCTAGGGCTGTATCTGTCTTTTTTACAATCCCTCCTCATGTGTCCTTCATTACAATTGAAACATCTGATCACTCTATGCTTCTTATTATGTGGGTTGTATGCTAGTGGTCGTGTGTGCATCCCCTCTAGAGCCTGTATACTCACCGTCATTAACCTATCACCTTTCTCCTCCTTTTGTCTAAAAAGGTTTTTGCCATGCTCCACAGCAGACTCCCTAAGAGAATCTACTGTGATGCCTCTCCAATTAGGTAATGTGGTTTGTACTCTGGTTTTTAAATTTTCTCTAAGGCCATCCATTAATACTCCTACAGCTACTTCCCTATGATGTGGGTCCTCCCCTATGTTGGATATCCCAGTAAACCGTGTTATCGCTGCTATAGCTCTAATGAAGTAATCTGCTGCTATTTCACTATCCTTTTGTTTAATGGTGAAAATCTTACTCCAATTTACTACTACTGGAAAATAGATGACTAAGTGTTTGACAATTTGTTCTATATTCTTTTGGTTAATCTCATCAGTCAAGGTGTCATCTTCCTCCAAGAAACAATCTTCAATAAATTTTTGTATGTTAGTATTGAGAGGAAGACACGCCCTCAACACTACATGCCAATCCCTATTGGTTGGTTCGTGGGCATTTCCTAAGTCTTTAACAAATTTCTGACATTTAGCTAACTCCTTTCTAGGATCTGGGAATTCAGTCATAATGGAACGTAATTCTGATCTAGTCCAGGGACAATGCATTGTAACATTTCTTAAAGGAACTACACCATCCTTATCCGGTTTCCCATTGGGAACTGATATTGTGCGGACTGGGTACGCACCCTCTGGTTCACTGACTTCAGGGGACACTACAGGATTTGCTGGTTCAAGATTTAGAACGCTTTCACTCCTAGTGATCACACTACTCTCACCTATCTCAGCCATTTTCTCATACTTGCGCTGAGCCTCTAGTACACTAACAGCATGGGCAATGGCCGAAATCACAGTGGGTTCATCTTCATCTTCAGATACACTTGATTTAAACTGGCTTAAAACAGGATACAACTTAGCAATTTTTCTTTTTTCAGTTTTAATACCGGTTGTACTTACCGCTCGGCCACATAAGGTGGCGCGCTTGTGCTGAGTTCGCCACGCTTCCCAACGGCTACTTCCGTTGTGCGCGCGCTTTTAGCCACGCCTACTTCCGCTTTGCATTCGCTGCTCTGCCACGTGTTACCTTCCATTTGCCACAATTTTAAACAATCATTATGTTTATTTCTCTTTTTCGTTGACTTGATCAACCATACTTTATCCTTTACAGTATTTAGTACCTCTGCATTAAAACTTCCTATTGTTGGGAAAGGCCTATCACAATTTTTGGTCATCTTGACCCACGTGTCACAATACACAGTTGCGTATGCACCATATTTCTTACACTTGAGAAATCTCGCTGAACCAATAGGCCCTTCCTTAGGCAGTACAATGGCCATATCTAGCGTATGCTTAGCACCCATGTTGAACAACACCAATCTATGCAGAACGCTTTCAACAATTTGCTACAAACACTCTACCGCTAGAGATCTCTTACTGGCCGTGGACGTATTTGCTCAAGTCGCGTCCACTCACTTCCTCTTGTATTAAACAAGGACCCCTTACACAGACAATATCACTGTGGGACCCAAGGGCTATCAGCTCCTCGATACCCTGGCTAAACCACAAAATCTGTTGAGTTTATTATAACTGGGAGAACAAAGTCAATACAATCAACCAGCCTTTCCAATATAATTCCTCCTAGCTGCTTCACCAATTCGCACTAACGGTGCGGTTAGATCGCACTGCCTACCAATACTAATTATTAGCAAACCTTGCGATCTATTGGTAACTCTGTTTTCGCATTCGGTATACCTGCCCTGTATACCGTCCTTCAGTTGGGCAATCCGCCTCGTCAGACAGCAACTGAGCACAATAAATAATAAACAGTGTATCTACGTTACAAAATCACACACTATACACCTTTTCTGCGCAGAAAATCAAAAGTTCCCAACAACAGTAATAATATCTCAGAGGCTTTCACAAGTAATTATACTATAGATGTATAATAACTATCAAAACGATTGTTTAACCACGTGGCAAATCTACCGGAAGTTCGCGTACGCACAGCAGGAAATACACATTCGTTAAGCAATGCAATACAGTTAAAACGCACAATGACAGAAAAAAGAAACAGTTTTCTCTTTTGTCCCTAGGTTCTAGTTAGCGTACCTTAGACAATGTAAAACGGACATTCGGTTTCACAACACAGAGTAAAATTCAGGTTTTGAACACAATGCGTTCTTACCCGTATATGACGCGTCTCCACCCTTTGTTGCGGAACCGAAATCCATTGGTCTTGTGTATCATCGGCAATGAAACCTCCAAAGCTCACGAGCCCCTAAATTGTTATGTGCGTATTGTCGCTAACCAATAACGATTGTCGAACCTCGATTTGTGTTTCCAAAGCACAAAGATTTATTCGCAAATAGTAGAATAATATGCTCGAGTGAAGTGATAATAAATACAGCTGTTACTTATCGCAGGCGCTCTGGATCCAGTGCAGTCATTCAATCCTGAAGTCTGGGGACAAGATGTCTGAACACTGGATGTGAGGCTGCTGCTTATATACACAATCAAATACAGTAATACAATGAAGATGGTATAGCTTGCATCTATTGGTCCAGGTCTCAGGAAGGTCCAAGGGGTTGTCAATCATTGGCTAGTTCATCCTAAGGAATCCAAAGGAGGGGGTCACCTCTCCAGGGGGTATGCTCGGCTCTTCCCGCCAAGATTCCTTAGTCTTAAGTAGTTCATAATTCCCTATCATTCATAACTTGTGTATGCACTCTGCGATTCCCTCGCAGAGTGAACCAAACAGTAAGATATGTAACGAGGTTCATTATGATACCACTCATGATTTGATTCCTTCAACCTGTTCCGTGTATTTCACTAATATGCATGTAACTCTAATATAACATATAAATACTACTATATTTCGACATAACTGACTATGTGTTGCAACTACCATTAATGTATACTATTTTATAAGTATGCGTGTTTGTGCGAATGTATGGTAAAAGACCAATTACTGTTGCTGCCACGTGTAGTGGATGTGTACGCCCTTTCACGCCGTAGCGTGCCCTTGTACGTCGATGCGTACCGTACACATCTTTTCAGACAAAGACAACCAAGTTTGCTAGACTTTAATTGAAATGACTTTATCCAATTATGCTGACTTCGACAGGCTGTACTTGTTTTATTTCACATTATTATTCTACTACTTTTGGATATTAAATTACTTTGTGCATTGGAAACACAAATCGAAATTCGACAATCGTTATTGGATAGCGACAAAACGTGCATAACACAACCCTCAGCAAGTATGATGGTCTCTATTTATTTCCGGGTACAAACTTTGTATCAACTTCAGACCTGGAGCTAAGAAAAAGACCATACCATTCTGGATCCAAACTGCTTACAGTCTGCTTCTTTACGTCCACCATACCACTCCTGGGCAAGACCTTTCTACCTTCTCAACTACACAAAAACGTATCCTATGGTACTACGCCTCCCGCTTCTCAGGCTATGCTGGTATACTCAAAACTACAGAGCTTATCTCTAGGAGCTACTGGCCGACTCTTTGCTCTGACCTTAAACAGTTCATAGCCTCCTGTAACACCTGTACTCAACACAAGATACCTTGACAGATCTCCTGTTGTCATCTCCTTCCACTACCATCTCCTGTAAACCATGGTCTCACATTTTAATGGATTTTGTTATAGATCTTCCTCCTAATAAGAAGTTCAATATTGTGTGGGTAATTGTAGAAAGTTTCTCCAAAATTTCTCATTCTCTTACTAGTCTTCCCTCTGGTCTATTTGTGGCTCAACTATTATTAAGGAGATCTTTCGCCTGCATGTTTGAGTCCAGTCCTTCAGATTCTGCTTTCTCTCTGTAAGCTGTTTAATATCCAGCTCAATTTCTCTTTTGCTTACCATCCGCAATCCAATAGTTAAACTAAGAGGGTCAATCAAGACCTGTAGACCTTCTTCAGGATTTATTCTTCTGCCGCGCAAGATAATTGGTCAGATCCTTTAATCTGGGCAGAGTTTCCCCACAACAACCTTTACCACGAATCTACTTCTGCCATCCACTTCTCCATGGTTTATGGTCTTCATCCCTCTCTACTGTGAGATTTACTTCCCTCCATTCCACTCAGATTACTACGTTTTTTACTCTTTGGTGTGATTTTTCCTCCATTTGGTCCCGGATTCTGAAATGTTTTAAAAAGTCATCTTCTTGGTAAAAAATCTTTGCTGACAAGAAACAGCAAGCGGTTCTTGAAGGTTGGGAATAAAGTTTGGCTGGCAACCAAAAATATCCATTTTAAAACTCTGTGCCTGAAGTTTGCTCCTCACTTCATCTGACCCTTCAAGTTATTACATGTCATCACTCCTGTTTTCTTTAAGATAAAATTTCCTGATTTACTGTGGATCTCTAACACCTTCAACATCTCACTTCTCAAACCCTTGATTATCAACTGCTTTTCCTCTTCCTCTGCTTCTCTGTTTTTTTTCCTTAATACTCAACAGGGTGAAGATTAAGGTATTCCAAAACTCTCCAGGACCAATCATGTTGCCTATCTGGAGAACCGCGATCTGCGGACAAAAGCTGCTAAACCCCCTGGTGCAAACCTTCAGTTCCATCAGACTTTGCGCCTCCCTGTAGGTGGCTCTAAACCAAGAAGGCCCTGAGGGTCATACTTCATTGTTGATCCGTGACACATCTTTTGACTTAGTGGTGCAATAATTGTCATGAAAAGCAAACTATCTTTGATTCTGAAGACAATTTTATTTTATGGACAGTAACTTTGATTCTGCACAAAAACACTCTCGTGCACAAAAGGGTGGTAGATGGTTCATCAAAAAATGCACGTTGAGTCACTTTGCAGACAATTCCATTCTATACCTATTTCTATAGTTTTCTCTTTCTAAAATAAGCACACACACTATCTGCAATTTGATGTTGTGGCATCTCCTTTATTTTTAGTTATTCTGGGTCTCCCATGGCTTAAAGTAAATTGAAAAAACCCTTTTCATTAATTAGGTGTCTGGAGAGTTACAGTTTCAATCTAATTACTGCACTGGAAACAAAGGATAATAAAATATTAATTTCAGTGGCATATCACAAGTAGACTTATTTGACTCAAAAGGGTTCAATCACTTTAGCACCTCACAGAATGTATGACTGTCCTGTTGAATTGTTAACAGTGCAACAATTCCATTGGGGTGCATTTGTACCTTTTCAGAACCAGAACTTTTTGCATTATAGGCAATAGTTGAAGTGGGTTGTTATACAAAAGTAAGACATACCAACTTAGTCCTATTCAAGACTTGGAGATCACCAATTGGTGATCAATTGTCACAATAAAATGCAGAAGCCATAGTGGGTGAGCAATTTACATAGGCTTCAGTTCCTTTTGGTCTACAGAATAGTAGTTAAGTCACCTGAAACTCGTGTACTGGAAAACTTTATTTAGGAGCTTCCTCTCAGCAGAATAAACAAAGCAGGAATTCTACTATTTATTTCTTCATTCCACAACACCATTACAGCATCTATCTAAACACACAGGCAGGTCTTCATGTCTGTCTGTGTGTCTCATGTGTGTCTGTGTCAGTCTGTATATAGCATGTTTGCAAGTATATATCCAAGAGGTCAGGCACAAGCAAAGATAATTAAGGATTTAATTAGGATAAAATAGACAAACAATTCAGAATATAGTGTTACTGTTGCCATATCTGTTTGGCTGCTGAACACACAGAGCCCAACTGTCATTATCCTGGACCATTTGTCCAAGCTGCTGAGGCTGCATACTTTATTACCATGGCCAGAGGGGGCAAAGAGTCTCCAATTCCTCCATTGCCCTGCACAATTGGATCAATTGTTCATCCCCACTCTCTCAATACCTACTCCAGTTAATCCACATTACTACACCATTTTTATTTTACCTTCTCTCATCCTTCTACTCAACCATGGTCATCCATGATCTATTCATTTCAAAGTCCCTCTATCTCTTTGCCACTACAGAAACTTGGCTTACCTCCTCTGACACTACATCCCCTGCAGCTCTTTTAACCCCCAACACCACTTGTCTCATCATCTCACCCTACAATCTACTGTAACGGATTAGCTTGATTCGGTACTAATCTTAATTAGCGCTGGCTTACCTGAGGTGCGGAATCTAATGAACTCCCTGGTGTTCACCAAGAACCGCCGCAAGGTTGGATAGACTTAGGACCGCGAACTGCGGTTCCCGGCAGCTCAGGCTTGCCTCAAGATGTAGTATAGCGGGTGAAGCAGTGAGTAGAGAAGAACTAGTGCACAGAGTACAGAATCGACAGGCAGGCTCAGTGTGAAGGAATCAGGGTTTGGTACACAGACTGACAGCAGAGGTACAAAATGAAGGCAAAGAAACGTCAGACAATTCAGATCGGGTCACAGGCAAACAGGAATGGTCAGCAAGCCGGGTTGGTACACAGGAATGGCAGAGAAACTAGGCAAGAGCGTAGAATTGTCAGACAATCCGGGTCAGGGTCACAGGCAATCAGGAATGGTCAGGGTGCCACGAAGGTAGAGTATCCCTTGATAAACTGGCAGTAATAATTAGAGGATCTTAGGAACCGTTGCGTAGCTATAAGGCCAGAAGGTTGAGGCCAGTCCACAATGGCCCTTAATTTGGTGGGGTCCATTTGTAGCCCAGTCCCAGAAATTATATACCCCAAGAAGGGAACTTGTTTCTGCTCAAAGGTACATTTTTCTAATTTGCAGGACAGGCGATTCCTCCTGATGCGAGACAGGACCTCCAACACGTGTCTGCGATGAGATACTAGGTCTTGGGAGAAGATGAGGATGTCGTCTAGGTAGATGACTACGAATTGATACAAGAAGAAGTCTTGGAAGAGCTCATTCATAAAGCCTTGAAAGACAGCTGGGGCATTGCATAACCCAAAAGGCATGACCAAATATTCAAAATGACCTTCCGGGTGTTAAAGGTTGTCTTCCACTCATCCCCCTCTTTTATGCGTACAAGATTGTAAGCTCCTCTGAGGTCCAGTTTAGAGAAGATGGTGGCCCCCTTTATATGGTCAAACAATTCCGAAATCAGTGACAGCGGATACCGATTCTTTATTGTAATGGCATTTAAGCCTCTACAGTCAATGCAAGGGCGAAGGCCCCCGTCTTCTTTTTTACAAAGAAGAAGCCTGCACCAGCAGGAGAAGAAGATTTACAAATTAAGCCTTTTCTTACGTTATCTTGAACATACTCCTCCATTGCCTTGGATTCAGGAACGGAGAGAGGATACACACGACCTCGAGGGACTGGTTTGCCAGGGACGAGGTCTATACTACAATCCCAAATTCTGTGAGGAGGAAGTCTCTTAGCCTATTGCTCACAGAAGATATCAGTAAAGGCTTGGTAAGATTCAGGTAGAAATGTCAGGGCAAATATCTTTTGACACTTGGAAATTTCTGTGGGAACCACCTTTTGAAGACAGTGTGTAAGACAGTGTTGTCCCCAAGACAGGATATGACTGGAGCGCCAGCCTAGAGTTGGAGAATGGAGACGTAGCCACGGCAGACCGAGAATGACCGGATTGGTTGATCTCTGGATACAAAGAAGGAAATACTCTCCCGATGAAGTGCCCCAATCTGGAGAATGAGAGTAGTACGCACTAGGATGGATCCTTCAGGATTTTCCCCCCATTGATGGCCAAAAGGGAGATAGGTTGTTCCAAAGCTTGCGTAGAAATGGAGAATTGCTTTACCAAAGCGGCTGAAATTAAGTTACCTGCGGCTCCGGAATCGAGGAGTGCGGACTGAGAAAAGGTAGATGATTCCGTCTGTAAAGAAATGGGAATGGTAAGGCAATCATTGCTAAAGTAGGTAGAGGGAGACTGACTAAGGAGGCCCAACGACACCTCTTCCGAACTCGTTAGGCCTTGTCGTTTGCCGGACGTTTGGGACAGGAATTCAGAAGGTGGCCGCTCTCTCCACAATACAAACACAGCCCGTTTCGAAATCTTCTTTCCCTCTCTTCGGCCGATAGGCGGGTCCTCCCCAATTGCATCGGCTCTTCGGGAGGAAGAACAGGCGTTTGGAAGTTGGGAGCCAAGCGAACCATACTGCGACGAGTTTGTTCCCTGTCAGCGTTCCTTGAAACGTAGATCAATCTTAACGCAGAGGGAGATGAGATCATCCAGAGACGTAGGAAGTTCCTGCAATATCAGGCCCTGTCAGAAGGTAGCCATGAGAGCCTTGTTGTTCCAGCGGAGTTCAGAGGCCATAGTTCTGAATTGAACCGCATACTGACCCACAGACTGGGTTCCTTGGCACAGACGCAATAAGCTGGTGGCGACATTCGATACCCTCCCTGGTTCATCCTCTTGAAGGTAGCAAAATTGTGCAGAATGAGGTCGTTCCTCTACCATAAAGGTGAAGTCCAGGCCAGGGCTTGACCAGACAGAATCGAGATCACATAGGCCACCTTGGCTTTCTCAGAAGGAAAATTCCCGGGCAGAAGCTCAAACTGAATGGAGCATAGTTTAGGGTCCCCATCAAATTTAGGCGGATTAGGTATCCGCAACTGAGGGAGGCAGCTGCCGCTGCAGGCGGAGGGTCGGGAGCCGCAACCACAGGTGCAGGAGGTCCGGTAGCCAGCAAGGTGTTCTGAATAGTATCCATCCGGGCAGATAAGCTCTGGGCGAATTTTAGAAGTTACTCTTGATTGGCCTCTTGTTTCTCCACTCTTCCCACTAAGTAGGTCCAGTAGGTCTCTTGCCGCTGAATCCATGGTCAGGGCAAACTGTAACGGATTAGCTGGATTCGGTTCTAATCTTGATTAGCGCTGGCTTACCTGGGGTGCGGAATGTAACGAATTCCCCGGTGTTTACCAAGAACCGCCACAAGGCGGCATGGACTTAGCCGGGCGCATGCGCAATCCCAATACAAGCCTGCGGGCTGATTTAATTACGGGGCACCCTGTGTGTAATTAGAGAGCTAGGCTCTCATTGGTCTGTTCCTGTATTTAAGGCAGGGAGGGCTTAGCCTCCCTGCCGGTTATAGCTTCCAGACCCGTGTTGCTGCCTGCTGCTGTACTATTGGTGTTTAACCTTGGATCTCTGTTGCCGTGTATGACCCCTGCCTGACCTCTGGATTTGTCTTTTGCCTGTGCCCTTGATCTGTTGGCTTGTACCTTCAATTCTGCTGATTTGCTCGTGACCTCGACCCCTGGCGTGTTTTCAGACAATTCTTTCTAGCAAGTGACCCCTGACCTCGGCTCAGGGCCGGATTAACCATTGGGCTAACTGGGCTACAGCCCAGGGGCATATGGCATCCAGGGGGCCCTAGAAAGTGCTCGGCAGCAGTATTGACCGATCAGTGCTGCTGAGCACTTTCACTGCAGTCCTTCTTCGGCGCGCTGTAGTCTCCTTACTGAGGAGATCTCGTGAGTCTCACTCTCACGAGATCTCCTCAGTAAAGAGCGTATAGCACGCCGGAGAAGGAGGTAAGTGCCGGGGGGGCGCAGGCAGCTCGGATCACTGGGGGGGGGGCGCGGGCAGCTCAGATCATGGGGGGCCCTCACGAGGGAATGGAGGCCCCCTTAGCCCAGGTGCCTCCATTCCCTTAATCCGGCCTTGCCTCGGCCTGTTCTCTGGATTTGCTGTCTGCCATTAACCTCTGCTCCTGGGTTCTCCACAGCCGGTACACATCACACGACCCTCTGTAGTCTGCAGCCAAGTCTGTCCCCACCACTAGGGGCTCCAGTGAACACCAGACTGTCAGAGCAGACTGGGTGTTGTTGTACTGGCTGGAGGGGTTCCTGACATATATGAGAGTATATGCCTACTATCAAAACTTGGTCTTGTAAGTGCATTTTCTTAGGGATGGATCATAGAGGGTGTCACCTGTTTATATGGAAAGTGTGCTTGTCTTCACTCACGTAGGGTGTGTGCCATCTATGGAATATTTACAAGTCTGCACTATGATGGGTTTTTGTTTCATTTTTCTGTTCCATCACAAGACAATATAAAAGGATCATTGATTGGGATCAAGGGATCATTCTTCAGTCTCTGAATATTAACTGAATGAACTTGAGAGTACAAGAGTTCTTTACAGATAAGGTTGTTGATTAACTTTTTCCTTATGCCGACTGAGAAACTGCTTCATTTGTTTGATCATATAAGACTGTTACACAAGGGTCACTAGTGCCAAACTTTTGTTAGATTTATCGGTTTTATTATACTTTTCACTCTTTTGGCTTTCATGACACTCTTATGTTCTTGCCCTTAGATTTGCCCTCATTCAAGATTGCCAGAACTGTCCCAGGAAGATTCCATCTTGGATCTCATTTCCTGTTTTGGCCTAGAAAAGGCACTTCCTGTTATGCAGCCTTTGCTCGAGTATTGTGTTTGTGTCTGAACCAGATGCTTCCACAGAACCTTGCTCCCTTGTGATTTGGAATACAATTCCTTGATACCTCTACAAGACATTTATCTTGTTGATACTTTGGACTTTGCTTTTTGGACACTTGAGATTTATTTCTATATCAAAATAAATCCTGTTTACTACAGAAATACCTGGCTATTGGCTTCCGTTTGTAATACCAGAAGTGTGACAGACACATTTCTTTCCAGGTTCACATCCTGCCCTTCACTCCCACTATCTATAGGGGTCTCAACACTCTGTTCTCAGCTTTTTGTTTTATTCACTTTACACCTCTATCCACGGTGAACTAATTTGCTCACTCAGCCTCGAATACCCTGACATCTACCCTTCTGTACTCTTTTGCTTAACCAACTGTCTCTCTGCTATCTCCACATGGATGTCCCAAGCCTAAGCTCAAATTGTCCAAACCAGAGCTTATCATCTTCCCTCCTCCCAGAGTCTCATATCTCTTAAAATCTCCTATTTTCCTCAGTCTTTTCAGTTCTACTCATTTTCTCTCCGTGTTGTTGCCCCCACCTGAGCAGCATGGTGGCTTAGTGGTTTTCACTTCTGCCTCACCGCACCGGGGTCATGAGTTTGATTCCTGACTATGGCCTTATCTGTATGGAGGTTGTATGTTCTCCCTTTGTTTGTGAGGGTTCCTCCTGGTGTTTCGGTTTCCTCCTACACTCCCAAAACATACTGCTAGGTTAATTGGATGGTGACAAAATTAACACTAGTGTACATCGCTGCAAAATTGGTGGTGCTATATAAATAAATGGTGATGATTATGAAATATTGCTAGAATACTATCACAATCCGTTCCCGCCATTCACTCGGTTGGGTCCTGGTTCACCTACCCAAGGGGTCCCCTGTTGGTGGTCTCCGCCACAGAATATCCACTGCTATGACGGTCCGATGCCATCTTTGATGTCGGGCTGCGCATGCGTAGTCCATCCTTTTGTCTGCTCCCATTTGCTCCTATAGGCTAGTGCCTTCTATTGGCTGCATTATTTAAGACACCTTTTTCTATCACTCAGTGTCAGTTCTTTGAGTCACTCCTTGTATGAGATACACCTGGACACAGATCTGTATGTTCTGCTATTCCCGCTATACTGTTCTGAACTTTGTCTGGACCTCTGCTGCCTATCATTGTATTCCGTCTGATCCAGTTCCAGTGCTTCCCAGCATATCTGGACCTAAGTATACACCTGTCCATAGATCTGTATAATCTTTTATACCTGCCATACTGTTCTGAACATTCTCTGGACTTCTGCTACCTACCATTGTATTCCACCTGATCCAGTTCCTGTGTTCCCAGCATATCTGAACCTAAGTATACACCTGGCCGCAGATCCTGATTCTCTTCTACTCCGCTACAGTGTCCTGAATGCTATTGGGCCTCTGCCGCTTACTATTGTATTCCACCTGATCCAGTTCCTGTGCTGCCTAGCATATCTGGACCTCAGTATACACCTGGCCACAGATCCATATACTCTTCAATACTCGCTATGGACTTCAGGACATTGTCGGGCCTTCTGCTGCATACCGCGGTAATCTGCCTGATCCAGTCCCTGGTTGTAACTTACTCTTCTTTGTATTCATTCTACTATCCTGTACCTACCTGTGCAGCTCCTATCTCTCCTATATATCTCACCTAATACCAACTATGAGGGCCGCGACCTGTGGCAATGGAGCAGCCAAGCCCTAATCCCCTTTCGGGGGTCACTGATGAAAACCTCCTGTGTCGTTAGACTCTTCGCCTCCCATGAGGTAGTGTTATGGATTGAGACAGTAAGAACTGACCAAATATGGATCCTGCTGCAGAACCCTCGGCTAAAGATATGTTACAACATCTGGTGGGATGGTGTCACGGTCTGGAGACTGGATAGGAGCCCAGTGGCAGGGAGGAAGGCTGGTCAACAAGAGATTAGAATATAAGAATAGTCAAATATAGCCGGCAACGGTACCCAGAGAGGCAATGAGGTCCACTGGGTAGGGAAGAAGCGAAGTTGAGGACAAGCCGTGGTTGGTACACGAGTAGATGTCTGCAGGTAAGAAAAGCAACAGGAACAGGAGCTAGATCACAGGCAAGGAGCAGAATAATCAGGCACTGAAGACAGGAACTGGCCAGGCTTTTATAGGAGGTCCAGGGGTGGAGCTAAGGCATGCTGGAACATCAGGAGATCACTAGAACTGATCTGGAACACAGGATAAAGGCAAGGAACTGTCCAGCAGCCAGAATAGCTCAGTCAGTAGAGCAGCAGTCCACAGAGGCAGAAGCCCTGGGTTCGAATCCTGACAGATGGGTTGAGCAACAGGATGCTACTCAGCTTCAGCTGGTACAATGCCTGTAAGTGTTGGCCACTCATTGCGATACTCTTTAGGCCACCCTACCTGGTACTCCTCCTCCACCTACTGCCGAGCCTCAGGCTCCTCTGCAAGCACCAGCTGCTGCCTCTACTCTGAAACTTCCTACGCCTCCTGGCTTGGGCATCATCACTTTGGGAGGAAGACAACCTGTTACTTCATGATTCCTCTGTCTTCATTTCCACCTTTCGTAGGATTTTTGACGAGCTGGGCTGAGTCTCTTCAGTTGCTACCAACTTTCTCAGGCTACGCTAGGGATCTACGTTATTTGTTTCAGTACTTTATAGTCCGAATTACGTTGGAACAATGAGGCGCTGGTGGCAACTTTTTGGCAAGTTCTATCTGACTGTATTAAAGAAGCGCTCTGAAGTTCTTCCATCTCACCGTCCATGGGACTGTACAATAGACCTCCTACCAGGCAAGACTCCTCCTAAAGGACGGGTATATTCTCTGTCTGTACCTGAGACTCAGGCGATGTCGGTATATGTCAAAGAAAGTCTTCTCCCCGATTTCATCAGGCCTTCCACTTCTCCCGCCGAAGTGGGTTTTATGCCCTTCGGGTTCTGTAATGCTCCAGCTGTCTTTCAGAGTTTTGTAAACAAGCTATTCCGAGAACTACTCTATTCCTGCATAGTGGTTTATTTAGATGATATTTTCATTTTTTCCCAGGATCTTAATTCCCATCACCAGCATGTTTCTGAGGTTCTCACTAGACTGTGAAGGAACCACCTTTTCTAGAAATTGGAGAAATGTTCCTTTGTGACTACTCAGGTTCCTTTCTTGTGATATATTGTTAACGGGTCTGGATATATTGTTAACAGCTTTCCTGTGGCCCTCTTCTTCCATTATCACCTCCTGCCAAACCCTGGTTTCATATTACGATGGATTTCATTAGTGGTCTCCCACCTAGTAAAAAACACATTACGGTATGGCTAGTCATTGACCGTTTCTTCAAGATGGCTCAATTTATTCCCCTCATTGGTCTTCTCTCTGCTCCCATCCTGGCTCAACTATTCATTAAGTAGATTTTTTGTCTTCATGGTGTACCTACTGAGATCATTTCCGACAGAGGAGTCCAGTTTACATCTAGTTTCTGGTGAGCGCATTGTAAACTTTTTAATATCCTGCTTAATTTTTCTTTCGGTTATCATCCCCAATCAAATGGTGAGAGAGGGTTAATCAGAACCTTCAAACCTTCATTCAGTTGTACTCCTCGGTTGCTCAAGATAACTGGTTGGACCTTCTCCTGTGGGCGGAATTTGCTCACAACAATCTCTATCATGAGTCTACCATGGCGTATCCCTTCTCTGTGGTATATGGCTTCCATCCAGTTCTTCTCAAATTGTCTTCTCTCGCACCCACCCAAGTTCCTGCTGTTGACTCGTTATGGCGGGACTCCTCATCCATCTGGTTTTGGACTTTGAAGTGTCTTAAAAAAATCATCTTCACGTTACAAACTTTTCACTGACAAGAGGAGATGGGCAGTACCCCCTCTGAAGTTGGGAGATCGAGTGTGGCTTTCAACCAAAAATATTTAGCTGAAGATATCCTGTATGAAGTTTGCTCCTTGCTTAACCGGACCTTTTAAAATTCTTCAGGTTATCAACCCAGTTACCTTCAGGTTGAAGCTTGAAATTCCCTCCAAATTTCCAACACACTCCATGTCTTCCTCCTCAAACCTCAAATTGTTAATCGCTTTTCCTCATCTACTGCTGTTTCTTCTCTGAATGCTGTTTCTGAAGAGGAATTAAAGATCAATCAGATGCTGTACTCCAAGATTGCTAGAGGAGGAATTAAGTACCTTGTTGACTGGAAAGTATTTGGTCTGTAGGAATGCTCTTGGGTCAAAGCCCATGATGTTAATGCTCCTGTTCTGGTAAAACAATTTTATGATAAATTCCCGAATAAACCCAGTCCTGTGTTATGTGCCCACCTTAAAAAGGGAGGGTACTATAACGATATAGGTCCATCGATCAATTGGTCGCGACCCGGTTCGATTACCCAAGGGGTCTCCTGCCGGTGGTCTTCGTCGCGAGACGTCGCTGCTCCGACGGTCTGGCGCCATCTTTGATGTCAGGATGCGCATGCGCAATCCATCTTTTTGTCTGCTCCAATTCACTCCTATAGGCTAGTGCCCTCCATTGATTGCATTAAGACACCTCTTTCTATCACTCAGTGTCAGTTCTTTGAGTCACTCCTTGTGTGTGGACCTGTTCTGACTCCCCTGCTCTGTCTTACTTTTACCCACTATAGTGTCCTGAATGTTATTGGACCTCTGCTGCGTTCCACTGTATTCCGTCTGATCCAGTTCCTGTGCTCCCTAGCATACCTGGACCCAAGTATACACCTGGTCGCAGATCCGTATATTCTTCTATACTTGCCATACTGTTCTGAACATTCTCTGGACTTCTGCTGCCTACCGTAATATTCTGCCTGATCCAGTTCCTGTGATTCCTAGCATATCTGGACTAAGTATACACCTGGCCGCAGATCCTGATTCCCGTCTACATCCGCTACAGTGTCCTGAATGGACCTCTGCCACATACTGTTGTATTCCACCTGATCCAGTTCCTGTGCTGCCTAGTATATCTGGACCTCCGTATACACCTGGCCGCAGATCCATATACTCTCCAATACCTGCTACAGACTTCAGGACATTGTCAGGCCTTCTGCTGCATACCGCAGTGATCTGCCTGATCCAGTCCCTGGTTGTAACTTACTCTTCTTAGTATTCATTTTACTACCTTGTACCTACCTGTGCAGCTCCTAGCTCTCCTATTTATTATTAATCAATATACTGAGTGACTCAGATTAAGAGAGGGCTTGTTTAAGAGAGAGAGAAGTACACGCATTTTATTTCACTTTAATTACTAATTTGCACATATATTTTGCTGTTTTTATGGAATTTAATTATAATAAAAATTACATTTTAATGATAATACAGAGAATTTTCATGCAATTTTGAGAACTGAAATATCAGGGAATGTATGTGCACCGTTGATAAACAGCATCTGTGTCTTGTTGCTTGATGTTTGTAATTTTTGGAGATTGGTAGAAATACCTACAAATACAAGGATAAAGTGAATTGTTAACTACATTAAAGAAAACATACCAATGAGCAACAGTCCCTATAATTTATATTAGTGCGACAATAATTTTTCTAAATGTATTACCAACACCAGGGGGTAAATGTATGAATCTCCGGATTCTTCATCTCCGGCGTGTTCAGCCTCTTCAGCGCTTAAATTTAAAGCGGCACTGCATTGTAAAGGGAAGTTTCCCTTTACAATGCAGCGCCACTTTAAATTTAAGCTCTGAAGAGGCTGAACACGCCGGAGATGAAGAATCCGGAGATTCATACATTTACCCCCATGTCAGGATTGTAGACAGAAGCTGGGACAGAGACAACGGTAGAATAAAGAATTTCACTGCATCTCAACATATTTAGGGGGGTATTTAATTAGCCTTGATTTCGCGATTCCGATAATATTTAACGCGTTTTCGCGTTAGCATAGAGTGCACACAATTCAATTCCCCTTATTTTACGCGTTTAAGTCGGAAATAAACATGTTACGCAAAATCTTACCAAGCCCATAGAACAAGTGCAGGCAGGCTATTCAATTGTAAATTTTCGCTTTAACGCATGTCCAACAAAATCGCGTTTAGTCATTTTTTCGATCGCACCATTGAAGGTCTTTTAAAAGCGTTAATGATTCCTTTAATGTCCAAACTTATTTTAATATGGGGCTTTTTTGATAATATTATACTCATTAAACTTCTCTAACTTGATAATTGTGTAATAAAAATAACTTTAATCCCATGAAAATAAAAAAGTTTGTAAAATGATATTTAAATACACCCCCTTTAGAAAAAAGCAAATGGTATAGTCCACTGGATTAAAATTAAAAACATTAGTTTCATTTCTCATTCAACTGACCTGAGAGAAAATATTAAAGAGGAGACTGAGACAACTGTTTGGTTTTGTATATCTAAAATTTATATCTAGCAGATAGTTAAGGTTTTTTATTTCTATAAAATTGTTAATATCTAGCATTATTTATAGTTAAAAACTGTTAATAGTTTAATATCTAGCAGTATTTATAGTTAATGATTTATATTTCTATAAAACTGTTAATAGTTTAATATCTAGCAGTATTTATACTGCTAGGTAGTTAATTAATAATAATAATAATAATAATAATTATATTAATA
Source organism: Mixophyes fleayi (assembly GCF_038048845.1). Taxonomy (NCBI): domain Eukaryota; kingdom Metazoa; phylum Chordata; class Amphibia; order Anura; family Limnodynastidae; genus Mixophyes; species Mixophyes fleayi. The sequence goes on along the minus strand of NC_134402.1, from coordinate 281,647,397 downwards.
ATAATAGTTAATTAATACTTTAATTAATACTTAAATTTATTTATTTTTTTATATTATTTTATAAGAAATTTACAAAGGCATTAGTAATGGAGCCATTTTCAACAAACGTTTGGCAGTTTATGTATGCAGCATGTATTGATGAATGTGCACATGCTGGTTTGCTTGTTGAGGGAGAGGAAAGAAATACTTTGGAAATAGAGGAGAATGTAGATGTGCATGTGGCTGCAAGTGAGGGAGAGAATGCTGTGGCTCCATTACTTGATGCAAGGGTTCGGGTCCCACGGCCCCGTCTGTACCGCACACGTCGGTTACTTGATGGGGTCCCTGAGGATGAGGTGATAAGATTATATCGCCTATCCTCAGTTGCAATTTATTCTTTATATGACCTCCTTAAAGAGGACCTGGAACCAACAGTCCCCACAAACCATGCTGTGCCTGGATTGGCAAAGCTGCTTAGGGCATTGCATTTTTTAGCGTCGGGAACCTTTCAACCGACATTGTCCGTAATTGCGGGTTTCTCCCAACCCACATTTTCACGGAGTTTGTTCCAGGTCCTTAAAGCCATGAAAAAACATACTAGGGAATTTATTAAATTCCCACAGTCTGAATTAGAATGGCAGGAGGTCAAATCCAATTTTTATAGTGTGGCACGTATGCCAAATGTCCTGGGTGCAATAGATTGCACCCATGTGGCACTCACACCTCCGCACAGAATGGAAGAGAGCTTTCGAAACCGAAAGCACTTCCATTCCATGAATGTGCAGATGGTGTGTGATGCCAGAAAAAAAATCCTAAATGTTTGTGTTGGCTTCCCTGGTTCCTCTCATGATTCTTTTATTTTGCAGAATTCAGGAGTGTTCAAGAGGTTTGAGGAGGGAGATTTTCCTCATGGATGGCTCCTGGGTAAGTTATATCTAGGTATTCGCTATTAATAATTATTTCTAAAATGAGAAGAGCACTAATAAAAATTTTTTTTTTTTTTTAATAGGTGATGCAGGATATGGGAGCCAGCCCTGGTTGCTCACTCCAGTGTCCAATCCAATTTCTGATGCTGAAAAAAGGTACCAAGCCGCACATATAGCCACCAGAGGTGTAATTGAGCGTACCTTTGGGCTACTTAAGAGCCGGTTCCGCTGTTTGGACAGGTCCGGCGGTGCGCTTCTGTACTCACCATCAAAAGTTTGCCTTATTGTTATTGCTTGCAGCATTCTGCACAATATCTGTTTGGCAAATAATTTGGAGGTAGAGATAGATCCTGCTGTTTTACAGGATCAAGACCTTTCTTCAGCCACAGCATTTGGTCGGGAAACAGGAACTCTTGAGCGCCAGCGTTTAATTTTGGATTTTTTCTCATGTAAGTGTAAATTTTGTAATGTCATAATTTTTTTTTATAAATATAAATTAATTAATAAGTAATAGTTTATTTTTTTTTTGTTTTTTTTTCAGGACTTCAAATTATTTAGTGGGAGATAGCTCCAACAATCGTTGTTCGGCGTTCGATTAAAGGATTTTTATATATATATATATATGTTTTTATTTGAAAATATGTTTTAATGTTAATAACTGTTAGTTAAGATAAAAGGATCCAGCAACTGAATTTTAAAGACCGAGGCCATGAAGCTTTTCAAGAGCCAGCTTCTTGGACAGGTGGGTGTCATCATATGTAAACTGCACCATGCTATGTTCTGTGTGATGTAACCTTATGTAAAGTATCACTACTGACACATAATCACACTGAAATTACATTTTTTCTCTTTTCCTTTCTCCAAAATGTACCTGTCACACCCATTTCACTGTGGATTGCAGACTGGATTGGATGGAATTGGATTCTGGATTGCATGGAATATTGGCCCACTTCTATTGTTTGTTTTTTGTTAAATATAATGTATACTATTTAAATACCACCAAAAACATAAATTATAAGAGAAATGTTTGTTTGTATCCCAAAAAGTTAATCACTCTTTAAAATGTATTAATAAATTTTTTCTAACCAAATTGATGTGTTGAACAAGTATTTATATTTCTATAATATTGTACAACAATCTTTCTAGATTATAATAATGAAAGACACATGTTTTAAACAAAACTATAACATCTTTTAATAATTTACATATTTTCTTTGTGCAATAAAATTTATATATCACAATTTAATTTCTGTGGTCTTTGCTTTTCTCCAATTTCTTGTATTTTTCATAGTAGTTCTTCTATTCTCTTCAGTTGGCTGTGAATTAATTAAAAGTGTTTAATTTTTTTTTAAAAAAAAAACATAATACAGTTGAATAAAAATTGCAACATTAGCATCATTAACAATCAATCCTCTATTTTAATTTTCATTAGGATTAAGTATTATCTTTAAAAAAAACCACTGATAATATTTCTGGAACTTTTTTTTTTGGGCGCTGTTATCAATAACATTTTACATTTAATTTTTTTTTACAATGAATGTTACAATTGTTAAAAACATTAACATATAAAAACAATTTAATATGCATTTATATCTCAATAACATACCGTGTTTAACTATAGGCAAAACTAAGTTCTTGTCGTTAGTTCTTCTTTAGTATAACTTCATGATTTGTAGCATAGACCATTAGATGATTATAAAATCTTTTGTCTAAGGGATTTAAACAGAAAAAAAAATATATATAATACCTAATATAAAATGTAACATAATCAGATTAATTTTAACACAAATATTTCACTTACCATTGTTAAATATTCTTCCGGTAATTGAAGGATTATGTGCATTTTTCCATTGTAACTGTGTATTTTCAACTAAAAAAAATATTATTTTTTTTTAAATACATACATATAGGCATTCATATACACATATATCTATATATCTATATACACATACATATATATATATGTACAAATGTGTGTGTATATATATGTATAAAATAAATTAGAAGACAGGGGGCGCCACACAGTGCAATTATAAGCGATACATTGTCGTATTCATCCAGAGATATATAATTCCCGTACCAGATATTCAAAGAAATGGAGCCAATGATTTATATGATGAATTCCTTCTGATGGCACCACGAATAACCTGGTAATAAAGGTAATCCTGGATAGTAGATATCGCCTCCTGACATAGGGCAAGATGAACAGCTGCAAACTAAAATACAAGCCACAATGGTGTGATACCGTAAATGAACCAGACCAATATGCTTAAAAAGACGTCTAGATTGTCGCCGGCTGGTACCTTCCTCATCTGCAGACAGGTGTTGAATGACTGGGGAGCTGCCTACAGAATTTAAGTATTGGTCAGTTTTTATATCTGCCCTTCACAAGCGCTCTATTGGAAGTTTTGGGTATATATATATCTCTCTATCTCTATGTATGTATGTATGTATGTATGTATGTATGTATGTATGTATGTATGTATGTATGTATATATATATATATATATATATATATATATATATATATATAAAATGTATATCTTTATGAATTTTTAAAAATATGCAAATACATACCTTTTTACATGTAAGGTTCATTGTGATCATCAAAATGAAATATTCCAAAATCTTCAAACGTTGAGAACTTGTAAAACTTGTTGCTCCATATTTATCAACAGATCAATTATATCTTCTATTTCTAAAAAAAAAAAAAAATTAGAGAAATATATTGTTACTAAAATGTTGTTATTTAATATTAAATATGACCATAGATTGGGTTAGTGAACGTACTAAATATTGAAGTATTAGATAATAAAAAAAATAGATAGACATTTGACTTACGTTGGGGGTAGATTGCATCACTGGATACTCTGATGATGAAGATGATAGTAGTCTTCTTCGTGCAGATTGCAATTCTTCTGGGCTTGGCCTTGCAGACTGCACTGTCAAATCCAAGGGTATCTCTGGGGTCCTTAAGCTGCTTATAGCACTTTGTGGTTGGCCTGTTTGAGGGATGGTTCCTGAAACATTAAACTCTGGAAAATTTACCGAAAGGTTTTCCAAAAGCCTTCTTGAGCGCATTTCTTCATTTAAACTTTGAAGGTTGGTGGCTATGAGGATATTGGCTGCTGCAGTCTGTTGTTGGTTCTTTGAAATTTGGTCAAGAGTATTGGAAATTCTTCCAATACTCACTTCGGTTCTTTCTTGGGAGGCTAAGATTCCGGAAAGAATAGTGGCAATGTCTCGATTGGTGATTATCTGTAATTGCCTCTGTTTCGACATTTCCTCAGTAAGTCCAACAATGGCATCTTTGATTCCTCTCATGTTGTCTTCCATTGTTCTCCGAAACACTTCCTGGGAGTTTTCCATTTCTCTTGCAAGTGTTGTAAGTCTAGGAAAACTAGATGTTGAAGGTGCACTTTCCCCACATTGTATTCTAGATTGTGAAGTGTCTTCCAAACGCTGAAATGTTTGCTGGAGGGCCTCAAAAGCTGTGGTTGTTGTTGTAGCTATATTGAAAGAAAAAAATATATATATACGCATACATACATATAGAAACTCACAACTATTTATTTAGAAACATGCTATATTGTTTGACATTATAAAAAATATAATTATGACTCTACACTTACGCTGAACCTCAGGAATTTCTGGTGAAAATGATAAAGAACCAGACTGATGGGAGTTTTCTGATTCTGGAAAAAAAAAAAATTACATTTTTTTATGACGTTAGTTACATTTGTATGTATAATAAGGTCAGTATGAACTTGGCACTTTGTATCAATGATGGAAACTTACTGGTAGATACACAAAACGTTTGATTTATATCCTAAATGACCAGGGCCCTCTTACCAACTATTTGGGCCCCCGGGTAAAGACATGCACCTGGGCCCATATACGTCTGAGGCAGCGCAAGACAAAAAAAAAAAAAAAGAGAAAAAAACCCCACAAACTTACTTTTAGGACAGCTGGCGATCCGGCTACCTCCCTGTTCTCCTCCTCCTTCACATTCCGCAATGCTTGACTGGCGGGCGTTATGACGAGTCACCCAAAATGCACTGCCAGCGCCACACTGAGGAGGACAACAGGGAGGGAGCCAGATCGCCAGCTGTCCTAAAGTTAAAAATATTTTTCTTGTACTGCTTCGGAAAGACTTACCTGGCCTGCAGGGCCCCCGGCCACCTGCCCATTGTGGCCAATGTGAAAGAAGCCCCTGTAAACGACTAACCTATATACCTTTAATCAGTGGCCTATGATGAATTTTATAAATAGTAGCTAAGTTAAATTTTTTGTCCAAAGAAAATTTTTACTTACCATTTCTAGCAAAATCACATGTTTCTGTATCCTCAATAGGGGTTACATCACTGTCTGCAGCTCTTGCCTCTTGTTGCTTCTCTCTCAGGTTTTCTAAGGATAAACAATAAAACATGTTGCTATTATTATCTAATTGTAAATGATTTATTTCCTCATCAACAGATTATTTTAACCTAATGACAATTTGAAATATTTAACAAATAAACAAAAAAAAAAGGCTTTGCAATGTTGAATGTAGAATGTATATTGGACTATCATTCACCTGCAACGGATTCCGAAATGTTCTGTAATGACGCCAATTCTGTCCTTGAACTACATGGTTGCTCTTCAAATGCAGTCTCTGAAACATAAAACAATGTTAAAAATTTGGCCAAAAATCCGATTTTAATAAATTTAAGATTTTTTTATATTTTTTTTTTAAAACCAACCTCTTCTTCTTTTTTCAGTGATGTTAGTCACCGTAGAAACTGATGATACACTTGTTCGTTTTCTTGGGATTTCTGTTTGAAATTGCTTTGTTTTAGATTATTACAAGACATAGATATATTTTTGTAAAAAAAATAATTTTTTTTTTTTCATAAATACCTGTTGTCGCACGCGATCCTTTTTTCTTAGAGAGTAGGACGTCTTTGTGTGTTTGAACTACACAAAAAACACAATGAAAATGGTTTTTAGATATTGATTGATGACATACACATATTTTTAAAACAAAAATTGCCCCCGACACTCTTCAAAATTGCCCCATGACAAATGTTTGGGCAAAAAAAAATAATGCCTGATTCATTAACCATTTACCTATATAAACTGCTAATTTTGGTCACTCGGCCAAAATAATGTTACAATGAAATGGCTGCAAAATATTATAATGTTTTCCAAAAAAATTAAATACTGACGTTTTTCACGTAACACACAAATATCATCTGTGTACAAATAAGCTCTCAAAAATTAGTGCAACAGGAAAAAACAGGCAGTATTTAACTTATGTGCAAAACAGAATACTGACTTGCACACCTTGCATTGTTGCATGTTTTTGTCCAGGATACTTAAATAACGTTTCTAAACTTACGATCCTTAATGAATCATGAGCCATGTCATTAAATAGATTAGAATTAAATTATAAAAAAAATATAGGGTTCAAGACCAAACTCCTCCTTTATATGCCTTCTTTCACAGGATCATATATATATATATATATATATATATATATATATATATATATATATATATATATATATATATATATATACACACAACTGACTTAACACATACATCGATAAACACACACATGTGTGTGTACATATATTAAAATATATACACATACATACTATGGTGTAAGAGACAAGAAAACAAACACACACATACACAAAAAGATGTGCACGTTTTAGACCATAAGAACAGTATATTAAAGATAGGCGTGTATATATAAGAGTGATTATTAAGATAAAAATGGATCAATATCTACAATTTAACCGCTATGGCTATATTTATCCATTTATATGTTAATAAACACGCTTATATATACATGTCTAGCTTTAATATACTTTTTTTATGTTCTAAAACATTCACATGTTTTGGTGTATGTGTGTGTTTGTTTTCTTGTCTCTTACACCATAGTATGTATGTGTATATATTTTTATATATGTACACACACAACAAAAAAATAAAGATATATCTATATATAATCATATGCACACATTCACAACCACCTGTTTAATGTTTATTCATTCATCTATATCAAAAATATAATTAAAATGGGTATATCTTAGATAAAGAGAAATGAGTATACATAAAACAGTGTTGATTGAGAATGTGTGCATATAAAAACTATAAATATATTTGATTTACATTGAAAAAAGTTTGGGCTGCATGATATACACACACCAAAATCCTATGTTATTATTGTCAAGGTGGGGTTCATCTACATATTGCTTTGTATGTATACAAATTTCAATCGACAGCTGTGTGTACATTGTAAAATAAATTTGGAATACAAACAACACAAATGTACAGTAACAATAACCATGGGCAATGATAACATATGATTTTCGTTTGAGAATATATTTTAGACATGAGATATGTGTGTGTGTGTGTGTGTGTGTGTGTGTGTGTGTGTGTGTGTGTGTTTGTATGTATGTGTGTGTGTGTACATGTGTGTGACTGGTAAAATATATTCAAACAAAAAACACTTACCAACTTGGCTGGCAGCTGTGTCAGGACGTCCTTTTGAGCTTTTCTTAGATGGCCGCTTGGAAGTTGGCTCTACAATTAAATTTAACAGTGTTAAAATTAAAATTATTTAAAAAATTAATAAAAAATAAAAAAAAATTAATTTACACTTCCTCATACATATAAACATATATACATACCTTCTGATAAATATGTTGAAGGTTCCTCTGTGTCCACAGCACCTTCCACACCTTCCACGAGTACAGGATCCAGGACCTCAGACAGCCTCACTTCCCAGGGTTTCATGGTGATATTTGCAGGTTTCCCACCACCAGTTCCTTTTGCATGCCTCTTGGATGCAGCCATCTTCTTCTTTACAATCCGCTTACAGTCCCGGAAACGTTTCCTGCAATGCTCAATAGATTTTGGAACTTGCCCACAAGAAGTCACCTTGTCAGAGATCTGACGCCAGATCTGGTTCCTCTGCTGATGACTTGTGACATGTGCCCGTTTACCATAAAGAACATCATAGTTAGTTACTATCGTGTCCACCAGGATGTTGTTCTGCTGCTCAGAGAAACGAGGTGCTCTGGTGATGTTACTACCACCTTCCTCAGGATCATCACCATCATCTTCTTCAGCCACTGTAGATTGCTGCGAGGGTCTGGAAGCCACTTTTTTAAGGAATCTCTGTCTTCTTCTTTCTTGTGCTCGCTCTCTTTCTTCTGTTTCATGCTGCCACTCTTCTCCACTGCTGATATCTTCTTCATCCAGGTGTACCTGTTCAGGAAGATTTTCCCTATGCTCCCTAGACATACTGATATATGTATGCGATGTAGCTGCTATGTAGCTGAAATAAATAAAAGTAATGCTGGAACTAAAAAGTAACTAAACTTTTATTTAATTGTGATTATTGCACACTTTTTCTGTATGCAGTATATTGATGTCTGCTATTAAATAAAATGTGTGGTGTTGTGTAGTGTTTGATTTAGTGTGTGGTGTTAGTACTGTGTAAAAATATAACTTACTATAATGTAATGCAAAATGTAATGCAAAATATAATGTAATGCAATGTAAATAATGTGAAAATAATGAATAAAGGTATATAAAGATGCAAAAAGTACAATCCAGAAGCTCACAAAACCAGAGGGTCTCAGGAATCAGCCACCAGCATCGAAATCTCTGCAAAATGGCACTTTGCAAAACAAAGTTGTTTTTTTTAATAGAAATGTGGGCGGGAAATCGCGAACGGCGGGAAAAGGGTAAAAAAAAAAAAAAGCACTTCGTACAAGTCGGATATTACGCGATAAGGGGCTGGGTTAGGTATTACAATTGAATACCGTCATTTCCGGGAAGTTGATTTTTTGCGATGTCCGCGGTTCCGCGTATTCGCGATATATTACGCGAATACGCGGACAATTGAATACCCCCCTTAGACTGTGTTCTCTGTTTCCTTGGCCCCCTCTGACTCAGGTGCTGGATATTTATTGCCTTTGACAGGGCTGAACTATTTGGCCATTTTGATTTATTGTTTGGCTTATTTGGATCTGGTGGATATTTTAGGTTCTCTGTGCCATTCACTCATTCACAGTTATAGCGCTTGATGCCCTGGTGTGCATGGTCTGTATAATTTTAGTCTTGTCGTGTTTTGACCCTGTTAGTTTAACGATTACTGTACCAACCATTGCATTAACTCTCTTATTTACTGTTACTCTTGGATTCCCCCTGCATGGACTTTAGCTTGTAATAAGATATTATGGTCTGCCGCCAGCCCTGACTTCAATTTGTGTCAGTTACTCTGGTATGCCGTTTGCACTGGCTTCAGATTGTTACAGCTCTTCCTTCCTATTAATCACCCTAACTTATGTATGGTTATATATTGGATAACCACTTCTCATTCCCATTTACAAGTCTTCTTCTGTGCTGCTACCCACTTACTTCCATAAAGGTGGAGGTGTTGTTCATAGTAACCAATAAGATTCTAGCTATCAATCATTTTCTAGAATGTACTAGATAAATGCTAGCTAATATCTGATTGTCTGCTATGGTCAACTGTTCCACTTTTCCTTTTCAGAAGGTTTGATAAATCTATTCCTCAATCTCAGGGGCGAATATCTCCTATGGAAATAAAATGGTCTTTAACTCCAACTTAATAGATTGGTTATGTGAGGTCAACCAAGGAAATCCAAGAGTAATATGGAGCTGAGATAAGCAGAGATGTAAACATCTCATAGTGAATTATTAGATCAAGGGGTTCCTCTCCTCCAGCCAGTTTCTAATTGCAGTGAGATCTAATCCCGGCGGGAACTGAATAGTCGCTATGAGTAAAATTAGGGGGGGATCGTTTATTAGATGAGTTTCCTGTACCTTTCCAACAACCAAGCGTGGGGGAGATGAAAGGATGTGTAAGTGTTGATAGAGTGGAGGTCCATGGGATGATGCTAACTGGGGGCAGCACAGTGGCCTAGTGGTTAGCACTTCTGCCTCACAGCACTGGGGTCATGAGTTCAATTCTTGACCATGGCCTTATCTGTGTGGAGTGTGTATGTTCTCCCCATGTTTGCGTGGGTTTCCTCCGAGTGCTCCGGTTTCCTCCCACACTCCAAAAACATACAGGTAGGTTAATTGGCTGCTATCAAATTGATCCTAGTCTCTCCCTCTCTGTCTGTCTGTGTGTGTGTGTGTGTCTATATTAGGGAATTTAGACTGTAAGCTCCAGTGAGACAAGGACTGCAGAATTAGTGGCGTTAAATAAATAAATGATGATGATGATGATGGGGTCTGTAAGGATTGCTCCTCAATCTTTATCCACTGCTTTGCAGCCACATCCCGAGTCCATTCCAGTATCCTATTTAGCAAAGTAGATTGATAATAGCCAAAGATATAGGGGAGTAGAAGATCTCCTCTGTGTTTCGGTGTACAGACTACTTCTAACTTCAGACAATGTCATCTACCACCCGTATCATTGTTTGGATGTCCAAGAACCTCTTGGGAGGTGTGTGTATGGGCAACGTCTGAAGAAGATATAATATTTCAGGCAGTGAAATCATATTGAGAATGTTAATCCTGCTATCCAATGGACGATATTAAATTTCCAATTATGTAACTCCTTATCAAATTTGGTTAACAGCAGCAAAATTAACTTGAAAAAGTTGACTAAAATCTGTAATAAATACTTACAAATATTTGATATAGGATTTATGCTATACAAAGGGGAAGGCATGTTACAGCCCCTTTACTACTTGGGTGGCATTTAAAGGTTTAGAGCCACAGATTTGGTGTAATTCACTTTAAAATTAAATAGTGTACCAAATTCTGTGAATTCATTCAATAAATTGGGGAGTGATGCCACCGGGTTGGTGACTGTCACAAGCAGATCGCCCGCATAAAGTGCAAGTTTATATTCTTTATTTTGATCCCCGTAATATCAGGGTTCCTTCTGATTGACAATGCAAGAGCTACAGAGGACAAAATTCAGCAGGGAAAAAAGGGCAACTCTGCCTAGTACTGTTTTTAATGTTAAATGGTGCGGATAAGGAGCCATTAATCTTAATTCTAGCAGATGGGGATTTATATAGAAACAGGATCCATTGGTAACATGTTGGGCCTATTTTCAAATGCCTCAGGAGCCCAGACAGAAAACCCTAAACAACTCTGTCGAAGGCTTCTCTGCATCAGTCAACAGGAGGATCGCTGAGGTGTCAGAAGCGGAGACACTTTCGTCTTATTATCTCAAGCCTCGTAACCTGGCACAAATCCTACCTGATCGCTGTGCACAAGTTTTGGCAACAGAAGTTTCAATCTGTTTGCCAGCAATTTGGCAAATAATTTTATATAGACATTGAGGCAATAACTGGGAGATTATGAAGGGTCCTTCCCTTCCTTGGGAATAACAGTGATATGCACCTCTAAAGATTAATTCAAAAAAAGGAATTCTGTCTGAAATGGAAATACATGTCTCCAATAGAAGTGGGGCCAATTTATCTTTGAACGTCTTCTAATAACCAATCGTAAAGCCACCAGGCCCCGGATTTTACCAGTGGGACTAGAAGAGAGTGTCTCTAATTCCATATGGATAAACAGTTTCTCTAGGCTGTTTCTGTCCTCTGATTTTTGACATTCTTGGTTATTGATCTTAGATAAGTATGTTCTAAAGGTCAACTATTTAGCTAGATCCCTAGAGGAGCTACCATTCCCAAGTAATTATATAACTTGGAGTAATAAAAGCAAAAGGCTGAGGCAATATTTCCAGTTTCATGGCATGTTTTACCCTTAGCTTTAATGGATTGAATAAAAGAAACTGCTCTTTGAGCTATAAGAGCCCTTGCCAGAAGGGGTTATTGCCATAGCAGAAAAATCTGTTGCAACATGTTTGGTAAAACAGTTTAAATCTGTCATTAAGTATTTTATTGAGTGCAGACCTTGCCGCTGTCAAATCCGCAAACGAGTCCTTGTAAAAAGAGGAATATGGGTAATTTCTAATATCTTGATTTTCTGTAGCAGAGCTTCCCTCTCTTGTTGCTTAAGGAAAGTAGCCCACTGAATACATTTACCCCGGATGACACATTTATGTGCCTCCCAAATGGTGAGTTTGGGTACATCAGTGGTATCGTTCAGAGCTAAATATTTATCATTGGTCTCCCCAAGCTGTGTTTATGCAATATATGTCTTGTAACAAAGATTGATTTAATTTCTACAACCAGTGTTTGAGTGAGTTATGGCCATGTCATCTAACCAACTGAAGTCTCCTGCAATATATGTAAGTGTCTATGGCTAAGAAAAATATCATCGATCCTGGAGTAGGACCCATGTGGATGAGAGTAAAATGTAAAATCTTTGGTGTCCGAATGGAGGATCCAAACGTCAGCCAGCTAGTAAGTATGATACATTTATGACCATTCCAGAATGGAACGATGACCCATTAGACGTGTTAAGGTGAGGGTCAAACCTCCAGCTGAAGTCTCTGTCGAACACCAGTACACCTTCTTGAAGAGAATCAAACCGATTTATCACTGTTTCGAAGAAAGCTGGTTGATTAGGGACGAAAATATTGACAACAGTGAATACTTGATTAAATATTTTGTATTTTACAAGGAGACACCTCACCTCATCTAACCAATGCGGCTCCCCTTCCAACACAGGCAAATATTTGGCAAATAGTATAGCAACACCTTTAATCTTGGTATTGAAACTGCTACAAAAGAAAGCATGAGGGAAATATCTGTTACTAAAATGTGGGGGGGATGTTGAGTGTTTAAAATGGGTTTCCTGTATTAATGCTATATCTACTCTGCCAGAATGTAAAGATCGTTATTATTAATTGATACTATATATATCTCTCATAGGGGAATGGCAAAATAGATGGTGTTATCACAGGTATGTGAGAGTGGCATTGATCACACCCTTAAGCATCAGAGATAAGAAAAGGGTGGGAGAGGAGGGGAGAAAAAAGTGGGGAAGAAATGAAGTGGGAAATGGGGGGGGGGGAAGAAAGGTAGAGTAACAATAAAACAAAAAGATGTGAGGAACAACAATCCACTTGTGGAAAACATTAGGAGTACAGAAGGATCCATGTCAAGGGAGTCTGGAAAAGCTGGGGGGCAATGACTCCGCCAACCTTAAACATATAATAGTTGAAAGGTAGTAGTTGTGAAACATGTAAATATGGGAGCAAAATGTAACATCTAACTGGCAATTTACTATACAAACAACAAGCTAAACATGCAGTCCCTGGTGATGGAGACACAGTGGTGCATAGCAAAATCTCAACTATAAAGAGGCCAGTACTGCACATGTAACATGATGGTAAAGGATGGCCAACAAAATAGTTTTCTGAGGAGACGTATCGAGGACCTAGTCAGATAATAAGAAAGATGGCAACCTGGGTCTGGAATATAATCCTTGGATGTGAAGCGTCCCAATCCACAGCCACAAAATCAGTAGACTGTACTCCAGGGAACATGGATTCAATAAAAATGGCAACTAAATGCAACAATTAACAAACAGCTACCATACAAACAACAGGTGAGAGTCTTAGAAGTAAATCGAAATATCAACTGTATAAGTCCAGCAATGTTCACTTGCAGTTGCTTGCAATAGAGTTTGGCCAACAAAGGGTTTTCCAGAGGAAAGGTGCATTGGATGTTTGCAAGTAGAAAAAAATGAATAACGGCCACAAGGACCTGGCAGATAAACTCTGAAGGTAAAGAGTTACAGTCTACATCTTCCCATTATGCATCAATTGGAAATCCCCATCGGTACTTTTTACACAAGTCTCCTATCAAAGGTCTCAGCATCCTGCGCTATTGCAACGTGCGCCAAGAAAGATCTTGGAAAATCTGTAGCTTGCTGCTGTTACACTCTATGCCACCTAGATTCCTCACTTTCTCTAGAATTTATTCTTTTGTAAAATAATGGAGCCTGCAATTCATATCTCTCAATTTTTCAGTCAGCGATCATTTTGGTTTTGAGGTTCTATGTGCCCAGTCAAATTCAACTTGACCATAAGGGTCTAGCTCTAAAATTTCATTGAAGATTTTGTTTAAAGCATGCATTAGAACATGCTGAGGTATCTCTTCGGAAAGCCCAAAAATTCTAATGTTATTTTGGCGTCCCTATTATCAAGATCATACATATTGACATGCATGGCTCTCAAACTCGCAGCTTGCTGCTCTACAATGTCTCTCAACTGTGAAAGAAGCATATCAGAAATATCCATCACTTCCTCTAGGGTGGTAAGTCTATCTCCAAGTGTGATATGTTGGTTTGAATATGAGCAGCCTGCTGTTACATTGAGTCTTGCAATCTTTGTTCCAAGGCATACATGTCCTGCTTGGTGGAGAGCGACTTGACGTTTGCAAGGATCTCACTTATATCATGTTTAAGTTGGGGAGTAACATGTGAGTCCAGTTTGCTGGACTGTAGGGAATGTTCCATTGGTTCCAGAATGGGCAGACAAGACCGCAGGGGAATCTCCCTGTGCTTCAGAAGGGTTTGTTGTATTCAAGAAGGACAGCATATGTGCATGTGGCGACAGGTCACATGGTTTACCAGAATCTCGTCTTTGTGTATTCATTTTGTCTTTTCCCATCTGGGAGGCAAAACCCTAAAGTCAGCTTACAAATCAAATCACAACTAGCATCAAGGTCGTCGGATGTCACTTTCCCCCATGAGACAGATTATAAAGTCATTGTGGCTAACTGACACAGATCATTATGAATGAGAGTAGAGCCAAGCTTGATAGTGTGCTGAGAGACAGTCAACAGTTAGTATAGCAATCTATTCAACAAAGGTGCCCTCTCGTGGTAGAATGAGAGCATTGCATGCTAAGAAATAAATCCCCTGGTAACTACTGTGATCCTGGGGTGGGAAGCAGGGTCTTCTGCGGTAGGTAAATTGCATGTGAAGTTGGTGGTAAGAATTAATACTTATCGCTGTAAGGAGTGTACTCACTGCGGACCAGGCGGTTAACAGGTAACAGCTTAGTCCAGCAGGCAGATGTTGTTTTGCGAGCCATCAGTGTTGGATGTCAGCAGACTGGGCCAGGTATCTTGTGGCAGAGACTCCACCGGGCAGCGCTTCCACCCAGTGGTAGTGTGTGCGACTTATGGATGGAGTGCGGTTCCCGTCTCTAACCAGGTAGGTGCAGCAGAATCCAGGGTCGCAAGAGGGACTCCAAGTCAAGGCACATGAAGTATAAGGCACAAGGACCATTCAGATGGCCGGAGAACTGTTCATTACTAGGAGTCTACGGCAAAGTCTGAATCAGGCGGGTTAAGCCGTGTGGGGGCTTATGATGACCAGGTGTGGGAAGATTTATCAAAAGTTGTCTCAGGAACAACTAAAATTCACATTCAGCTAATATATCTGCTTGAATACATTTTTTTTTTTTGCTTCTAAATCATTTCTTGAGTGTCTCCTGGAGTGTGTGTTACTTCTGATTACTTTTGCTGAACTTAGCCTGTGTATTTAGATTATACCCCTCACCTTACATTTGTCTATTACCTATGAACTTGTACAGCTATCCCTGACTTGCCTGAATTCTCTTTTGTTTGCTCCTCTGCATTTGACTGTATTTGTCTGGGGCAGCACGGTGGCTAAGTGGTTAGCACTTCTGCCTCACAGCGCTGGGGTCACGAGTTCAATTCCCGACCATGTGGAGTTTGTATGATCTCCCTGTGTTTTGCGTGGATTTCCTCCGGGTGCTCCGGTTTTCCTCCCACACTCCAAAAACATACTGCTTTCAAAATTGACCCTAGTCTCTTTCTGCCTCTCTCTCTGGCTGTGTGTGTATGTTAGGGAATTTAGACTGTAAGCTCTAATGGGGCAGGGACTGATGTGAATGAGTTCTCTGTACAGCGCTGCGGAACCTGTGGAGCTATATAAATGGTGATGATGATGATTTGACATTATCTTTACAGGCACACCTGCTACTGTACTGTGCACTAGACTCTATGCTCTGCTTAGTGTCTTCAATGTTAACCCTGACACCGACTGAGATCTTTATTTGTACACGAAGCAGACAAATAAATGGAGCATAATGCAATGTTTCCTTTCATCAGGCAATTTTAATAAGTGAAAGACTAGTATAAATTACCCAAAAAATATTCCAAGATTACATTACCTGATCTACATATTCAATTAATTAAAACAAACCTATCCAAGGCACCACATATAAATAATGTACATAAACAAATGCTAAATATACAGTACATAGTAAGCTTTACCGAAAAAGCTTTCTAGCTATAAAAAAACATCAAAGACATCAATATTATAGTAGGAAGCAAGGACTGGTGGGGAAGGCACCCTTACGGGTGATATGTTCAAAGTCTGCTACACCTAAAGCTAAGTATATCAATAATAAATATATTCAGATATTAGACAATCTTACCAGCAGTTAAAAATAGTAGTTGTAATCTTCATTTAAACCAAAGGGCTGGAGGGTATTACATTTTGTGATACTGTAAACTTCCCTTTGTAAGAGTCTGTAATTCTATATCTCTCCTAAATAATTTCTCTGGATCCCCTCTAACATCTGCCAGTGCAATTCATTATAGTTGAGTAACTTCATGTACTTTGTAACAACATTTTCTATTCTATTTTACTCTCGATGTTGACATTAGATTAAATTATTGTCTTTTGTCTCACAGTTTTCATATTTTTTTATTTAGGTATAAAAAACTGATCTATATTTGTTAACATAATCTTTTACAGATCTGCTGGTCTGACCTATGTATGTCTTTTCACAAGGTCATTTCAGTGGAATTAAATGTGAAGATTCCCCCTAAAAAGATGAATGTACCATTAGTAGGATGGCTAATTGCATCATGGGCCAAGATGTTTGTTCTGCTTTATGTACAAATTGCCTTATTTATGGGCCTACTTATTATTTTTCATTAAAAGGTCTAGTTTTCCATCACTGTTTATTTATCTCAGTGATAGTAAACCTCCTAACGATTTAATTTAATAATAAAATCTCTAAAAGGCAGAGGGAAACTCAGCTGCCTCAGCTTTACTGGCCGACAGTGATAAAAGTTAACTTACCGTTTTAGCTGGCTGGTATGGGAGGGTCTGCGCATGCATGCGGCATGAAACTGGAAGCCTTAGTGGTTAGCACTTCTGCCTTACAGCACTGGGGTCATGAGTTCAATTCCCGACCATGGCCCTATCTGTGTGGAGTTTGTATGTTCTCCCTGTGTTTGTGTGGGTTTCCTCCCACACTCCAAAAACATACTAGTAGGTTAATTGGCTCTCATCAAATTGTCCCTAATCTGTGTATGTTAGGGAATTTAGACTGTAAGCTCCAATGGGGCATGGATTTATGTAAATGAATTCTGTGTACAGTGCTGCGGAATTAGTGGCGCTTTATAAATAGCTGAAGATGATGAACCAGGATTATACCAGGCATGCCTTATATACACTTATGTCCCACTTACACCCATGTTTAAACCATTTTACTTTATTTACAACAAACACACCCACTATTAGGCATCAATAACATTGCTAAAACCTCTGTAATACAGCAGAAACAACTGCTCCTCTTGTGTACAAAAAAAGCTTTGCTTAAGCACACATAGCATAATATACATCCAAAGATGAAGAAATCCCCAATCAGCGTAAGCTGAACATGCAAACAGCCAATTATAAGCGGTTAGCTAGTGTTGGCGACCGGCATCATCATCATCATTAACTATTTGCACCTGCTCCTAACCACCCTCATATAATACGGCTTTCTTAGGCGCATATGCGTCTGTGTCCCATTCTGCATCTGTTCATAATTCTGACAACACACCCTTACTGTAGGCTGCAGGTCCACCCACCAAGCCAACTGGGGTAGTACTCACTCAGCATCAGTCCCTAAGTGCTTTTGTGTTGCAGTTCACGTTCGCTTTGTTAGCAACATTATGTCACATTAATGCATATTATCACACACATCATGCAAACATTTAAAAATAAATCCCATGGTCACTGTGGGGCTGATGCACCTACGTACATCCTATACAAAACACAGTGTCTGGACATAGCATCCAATCCTACAGCATGATATAACTACTGGAGTTCTTCATATTACAATAATTTGTATGAACTGTTTTCATGCAATAAATATCAATTTACTTACCATTTAGGTGCAATTGGTTCATATTAAATAACAAAAACATTGCCAGGAACAAGTTTCTGAAACCATCTATAGAATTTATGATTATTTGGCAACTATGCCAAGCTAACCCGTTCGATTGATTATTCTGAGCCACATAAAATACACGTTTTAGAAGCTGTGTTTGTTATCAGTGTGTAGTCTGTGTAACCCTGCAAGATAAATGTCATATAGTTGTCCATGATTAATCCTATGGTCTGCTAACCCTAAACTGTCAGGGATTGTTTTCCTTTTCTGGCAGTGAAGCTGTTAAAGTCCTAACACCCCACCTCCTCTCCTCCAGTGGCACCTCTTTCCCTGCCCTCCTCCTTCCCTCCTCCTCTTCAATCATCTCCCTTCCGCCTCTTCCCTGCACTGGTCTTTTCTGCTCTCTGTCTGTCTCCCTTCTCACTATTTTTCCTCGTCCTCCGGGCCATGGATGGGTAAGTAACTACATTCTCTTTATTCCTTGACCATGAGGGTGATCATGTGCAATTAGTGTTTTCACCATAAATGAATGTAGCAGAATAGGACAGGACTTGAGATGTCTTGTGCTCACTACTTCACCCTCAAATGTTAATCTCCTGTGAACATCACTCAGGGCTAGTGGGTGTGTATGCATTTGTGAATCTCTGTTCAGAGGGAGGTGTGTTCCTACCAGATCTTATAGATTTAGGATTTCTCAGAAAGTTTGCTGTGTTTCATTTTAATCTCAATAAAATGGATCAGTTTGCAGTTATGAATGCATATCGTGCACAAGTCCAAGACTCCTTTATGTAAATCTTGCAAGGCGTTCAGTGTGTGTTCTCAGTGATTTCAATACTTTTACAAAATGATAAAATGTTTGGTCTCTTCCTCTCCGAGTCAGGAGACTTCCTAGCTTGGTGCTCTGTCCTTCTGTAGTGCTGATGGTAGGTTGATGTGAACAGTAGGAAGGTGTGAGGCATGTAGCCGACCCCTCCCTGTACATGTACAGTCACACCTGTGTAGGTGACAAGTGGGATCACTCACACCGGGAGAGGGAGGGGGGTGCCCGGGATCCAGTACTACATGGGTCCTGGCCCCTCCAGCCACCTTCCTGCGGCCGCGGATCGTACGATCCGTTCCTCCCTGTGTATGTCCGTCACCTCCGTCCCTCCCTCTGCATGTCCGACAGTGATGATGTCTGACATGGGACGCGCAGCACATGACAGGCGCCGTCCCATGTGTGCTGCTGGCTGCATGAGAGTCTGCCTCTCCCACACATCGCTGCTGCTGGAAGACGGTAAGTGCCAGGGAGAAAGGGGCGGTTCCTTTTATTGTAATGAGGGGCGTGGTCTTAACTTCATGAGGGGAGGGGGTGAGTTTTAACCCACTGAGGGCAGGGTGGGGGAGCATCTTAATGTAATTAGGGTGAGAGCTGGGCTACTTAATGCTGGAGTATAATTATTTATTTATGGGCTGTTCAATGTAATAGTGGGGACTGTTAATTAAATGGTAGGTGCTATTTGTGGGGTATTTGATGGTGTGTATTTTCTTAAGGTGAAGTGATGGGAACTTTCATTTAATTTAATGCTGGGGGTCATGGGCAGCTATTAAATGTGGGTCTGAGTTTAGGGAGATGGAGGGCTATTTTTTTTTATATGGGAATATGAATTATTTGATGTCAGTAATGGCAGTGGAAATAGGTATACTTTATTAAATGTAAATGCTATTATTTTTTGCTGGGGTTGTTTGGGGAGGAGGGGGGTAGGTTTATTGGTTAAATAGGAATATTTTTAATTTAATGTTGGGGCTGCCTGGGGCAATATTGGCCTATTTATTTAATATGAATACTATTTGATTTAATAGCTGGTTGTAGTTATCAAGGCCTAATTACTAAATGTGGGTGCTATTGATTTAATGGCAGGGTTGGTTGGGGCTTTCTAAATTTTATGTACCTGTCCTTTTTCCATAAAGGACACTAACATTCAAGTATCTACACAAGTTGCAACTGAGTTTAAGACACCAGCAGCCGCAGGTAGTGAATGCTGTAAGAACAGGTAGGAGAGCACATGGGCAGGTGTTCCAACTGTTCTGAATCTAATTGGATAGTCCCAAATTTGGGTGACTGCCCGCTTAGTCGGAATTTGGTCCGACTGCAGGGACAGTCTGGAGGTATGTCCCACTGCTTGTGATGGGAGACCAGAGTGCACTTAACAGTAGTGCAAACAGAGTTGCCCGTGTATTTCTCTAAAATGATAGCCATAATACATCATAGCACACCTCATTTTAGGTGTCCTGGATTAAGGCTCTGGGTTTAGTTTCTGACTTCCAGCATTTGTTACTACAATTCTGTTATTGCATAATAGCCATAAACCTGAAGTTAGTGTCAGCACATGTATTTGTGAAGAACGAGTACAGGGGAAATTACAGGTGTATCGACCAGATTTTTTGTTGAAAATATGGCAAAAACAACTGCATTTCCATCTCAAGCGCTCCACTTGCATTGGCTCCTCTTTTCAGGGAATTGTAATTTATAGACTACTCTACAGCAAGAGGTATATGTACTGCTGTGTGTGTGTGTGTGTGTGTATGTATGTATGTATGTATGGTCACCCCTGCACAGACTGACCATCTAAAGAGCATTGGTACGATATGTTTATGTACATAATTGCCAACTATCTCTAATTGCTAGGGACTGCCACAGGTTTCAAACATTTGTCCCTATTTTACAACTGCATTATAAAATGTATGTATTTTTTTTAAAGAATGTTTTTACCTTACATTTTACATTATGTTCTTGTTATACGCTCCTTAAAGTTAATAGTCATTGTAGATGAGCGTTAAAAATGCAAAGACTTTGTAATAATTGAGTTATATAAATATGAAACTGTATTGCATGTGACAGTATAATGTGTGTTGCGTGCAACTAATTTTAAAATGTTAGTAACTACGCATGTGTAGTATAGAGGTACACAGAGGATGTTTGATTGTTCCTGGTTTTGTTTTGTTTTTGCTGACTGATGTCAATTTTACAAACAGCTGACAATCTTTGTCCAGCATTACACACATTCTGTACACTGGGACAACTGGCTGTTGTCTGGTCTGGTAAACATTACCACAGGAAAACTGCTACAGTTCTATGTCCTCGCACTGTAATATGATGGCTAGTGGGTCAATGAATGAAGTGTCCTCCTCATATTTGAGAAAGCTGGTTCTGGTGACGATGTGTGTTTTGATAGCTCACTTATTTTTAAACATAGAAAAAAATTTGTACACATTTGTCAGAGGCATCTTGTTTTCATTTGGTTAAAAGATGCGGTTTAACTGTTATAGGATCCAATTCTGTTATTCCACATCGGTGGTTCTTAGTTCTATTAACAATAATATACTAAAGTGGACACCATCAATTTAAAGAGAACACACTGTTAATTAAAAAATGTAAACTCAAATATGGGTTGCAATGTTGATCCCAGTCACAATATGGGTCACAGCTAAACGGGCTAAACAAGAAGCCACTGATAACAATATATCAGGATTCTGAATTCTGGGAAAATCATTATTCCAGATGACTAATATCAGAAAGGGGAACTGTACTGGGAAATCCAGATCTCTCTATCGCTTATATACATTAGTCACAAGAAACAAGAACTTACTGTGGGTATTCGCAATGGAAAGGCCAAATATATATATATATATATATATATATATATTATAATAATTTGGCATTGGTGACTTGGTGAGAGTTCAGGTTCAAGTTACATTTGTATAATTATCCAAAATCTTTTATTTGCAATATAAACTGGTGTATGAATCGGCCAGTAAACCACATGGGAGTCTTGTATTATTCTTCCTTAAGCCAGCTTAGGCTATTATCACCTTGGGGTCAAACTGAACTCAAGCACAGAAATATGCGTGGGCCACCCAAAGGCCCACATGACATGAACAGAAAATGGAGCACAATCAGGTTAAGGATTAGTTTATTACAGCTATGCCTGAAGGAAAGAAAAAGCTTTTTCTAGCCCTACCAGTTGCTATAATAATTTTAAGCTATTCAACCTTCTTTGAACAGCTTTTTGGGACACTAGAACTTATTAATGGTGTATAGAAATAATATACTAGTGTTTAGGCAGAGCCAGGTTATTACACCAAGGCAGTGGGCAGCATTGGCAATTCTTTGAGTTCCTTCTTATGAAAAGTGGCTCCCATATCACTTCTATTAGTGGGTTGATTGCCGATTCCTGCTTAAAAATCAACGACCAAAAAGTCTTGGCCAGAAAGAGAAAACACCATTGGTGCATAAGACAGTTGTACTGAATGAGTGCTCCGATTCCGTGCTGTACGGAAGAACTGGATCTTGGATGCACGTTTAAAGGGTTGAAAATAGGATGTCTCTTCCTCCCATATATGGTATATCCTAATACTTGGGCCCCGGATCCAACCTATTGTAGGACTGCTATGGTCTAGCTTTTGATGTATTTGTTGACTCAGGAGGTGATGGCAAGCCTGTGTCAGTGATTTGATTGATTTTGAGGTATGATGTGGATGTGTCTAACCCAGGAAGCTTAGGTTTGAGTTGGCAGCCTGTCTTTTCTTGACGGTAATTGTCTCTGGTAATCAGCAACACTGTCCAACAAGTGACTTGAAGGGTGTACATAGTCATGCAGGGTGTTTTAGTGGTCCAATTAATTGTATGGCATTTATTAATAGGATCTTTCTGTGAACATACATTCAGCATGTGTTTTGGGTATGAAAAATTGGACCTCACATATGGTAATGTCACATGAGAAATGAAAATTCAGGCTTTTAATTGATATGCTTAATCTCTAAAGCACTGATTCATAGAAAGAAATGGATAATTAGAACTAGCAATTGTGCAGCATATAAACCCTAGTTCAGTGGCTCTTTTCATTACTGCGTATTTAGTGCTCTAGCAATTAAATGTTTTTGCTTAAAAGCCAACATTTTAATTGTGTCTGTGTGTGAGATATATTTTCGGTGTACATAGTTATTTGTTAAACGAGGTATTGGTGATATTATTTTTAATCTAATTCAGATTTAGTGCATTTATGATGCATTAAAACATAGTACAGAAATTTATTGTAGAAATTTGAACCCCCTCCCCTTTGCACCAAAATTTGCAAACAAAATAAATCCTGAAATGTTTTGATGCACGGCTAGGTTTACTCAGGAAAACTTTCACAAATTGCTGATTGCATGGTACCATATTTCTCTAAAGGTACATACCAAATCCCAATACAACATCTACCACCATATTTGAGATATCTCATTGTGATGGAAGAGACTGGCATTGTAACTGATGCAAGTCAATATTTATCAATTTGTGTTTAATCTCGCTTGAAACAAGAAAAAGACAGGGTGTGGTTTTTTTTTGTTTTTTTTTTCTGGGGGGGGGGGATGGCAAATCGGTGCCAGGCCATAATTTCACTACTATTTAAGCTGACATATTTGTTTGCAGTGAACTGGGCTCTGCATGTTGTGAAACCCAGCCTCTCAGTGGATAATATTCTGTCGCCTCACGCAGATTGTATTTATTTGCATCTTATGCTTGTTGCTACTGATAAAAATAAAGTAAAAACAGATGTAAAAACAAGCTTTTAAAAGGCCACTGAACTGAAAATACACACTGGTTTATATGAAAGGACTACTGCTAATGTTTACAAATATACTGTATATAAAACTTTCCATAAATAAATATTTTGCATATAGAAAGCAATATTTTACATTGTATATTTTTAAACCTGCCGAGATGTGTAACATGAAAATCCAGTCAGCATACCAGAACAATATTTATCCGGAGATTGTTTTTACAGGGAATTAACACAATGGCCTCCTGTCTCAAGCTTTTTATGTACTGTGCAGTTAAAATAAATTGCAAGGAAAATAAGGCTCTTTCTGCATTGGGCAAAAGTGGACAAGGCTCCTACTTGGACATTGATGTTACTGTTTTAGCAGCTCTCTTAAGCATGTGTAACTGCTATATTGCATGAATGTTTGTAGGCCGTGTCCTGTACAAGCCATTGTTGAGTTGCTAAACTTCCATCCTCTCCTACTTATCTGTCCTTTGGCTTCACACAGATTCTCTCAACTTGTCTATAAAAAAAAAACAACACAAAAAAAACAGTGATCTGCCTGACATTGAGCCCTGGTAAGTAAAGGGAGACAGAACCTGGGGGGTGTTAATGTCTCCTAGTACCCTGTGATCAAAACGGATACATTGGTGTCACTTGGTAAAAATAACAGTACATTCCTCACTTTAGACAAAGCAGGCTGCTTCTTCAAAACATTCAGTTTCCATTTGTGGCCTGGAGCGTATTGTGAATGGCCACAGTTTTGTCCTTGTTTGTGCAATTCATTTACATTTAAGTGATCAAAACTATAGTGGATCTCACCTTATGAAGAACAATTTGAGTCTTATCCTGAATATGATACCTGGTAAGTATATGTCAGCTGATCCATAGATTACTGTAGGTACAATGTCTGACTGACAATTACAGGGTCTTGGTAAATAACTACTATTTTAATATTGTATTTTATGTAATGTAAGTGCTGAACATATATTTGTAGAGACAAATGTGTGGCAATAACTGTTAACAGTTTGCTGTAGTAAAATGCCTGTGAACACTATTTTATAACTTATTGTAAAAGGGCTCACTGTTGCTGGCACCTTGGCTTTAATGATTCCCCCTGTTCACAGACTGAAGGAGTTCAGATCTATACATGTTTGTGCAAGGTTCAGTTGCAAGCTGACTCAACAAGCAGCAGCTTGTAGCTAGTGTTCTCCTTTACAGAAAAAAAGAGAACTATTTCAACATAATTGTGTTTTACAGACCTACATTGGCTGAATAAGCATTTCTTAAGTCTATTGCTCCTGGTATATTCCAGAAATGTTTCACACATTTGAAAAATGTTCTACTTTTAATAACCATGCCTCATTCCACACTTGCATTAACAATTGTGGAGCATGAAATAAACTTATTAAACTTAAATTTATTGAAAATGGTGTGTTTAGATAAAACACTCAATTCTGAGAGTACACTTTGTTTATCATTGTGTTCCTCTGTAATAATTTCAGATTAGTCAATTTTCTGTAGTGGGCTGTTATGGATATGTTTTTTGTTTTTTTTTCTTTTTAATCCAGTCACAACATTTTTCTTTCATTTGGCAGATCTTTTCAAGAGAATCTCTCAACCCTACACAAAACTTTTTATTTTTAACGAAATGATGTTTAGTTTCCTGGATGTTAAAAACAGGATGTTCAGCAACTAACCTACATACAAGTTCTTTCATCAAAACCAGTTAATTGACTGCTGATAAAAACTGACCCTAGTGTTTGCGCAGTACAGAATTTAGACTATATTCTATTTTACTATATTACCACTGATCTTGACTGCTCTAGAAGCCTGGAGTTTTCTGTTAACATTCCCCAATTTGAAAGTTGTTTCTCATTAAATTGTAAACTTTTATCAATTTAAGTTTGACTAATGAGGAGCTATGTCTGTTGTCTAAAAGTATAGAGCAAGCAACACAAATGTTCTGAATCTATTAAACTAACATAATTATTTAGTTGTACAGATTAGGCTAGGTACACACCGGAGCTTTTTCATTTAGTTGGCCAACATACGACTGTCCGGTCAGATGTCGCAATGGTCAAAAGTTGTCCCAAAGGGCAGATTGTCAGTTCTTTTGTTTGATCATACTGTTTAATAATCTTGTTCCAATCACCTTTCAATCATGTAGTGTGTATGTGTATGAATTCATGACCGATTCCTTGACAACTGGCGATAGTTCCTCAAATTGTGACTTGATTTGGGGCGTGTGTATGTAAATTCCTGATGTCTGTAGCTCTCCCACGTGGTGCGGTGTCCGCACGTCAGTCAAATGCAATTAGGTGATTCTAACGGAAAAGCAATAGTGGCTGTCTATTGCATTTATGTGTAAAGCATATGTCTGCTTGCCTAATTATACACCTTTGTCTACAAAGTCTACAAGAAAAACACTGCATATGTCTGCTTGTATGATTCTGCCCTTAATTTAAAGTTGTTGGCAATATCACTGTAGGGACGTCATGTCGTTACAATGTGTACGAAATCAAAATCTTTTAACACGAAAATGTGGCTGTGAAAGATTGCTGCCCAGATGGTCGTTCTCTCGTTAATCGTTTAGACTGGGTTTAGCGTGTGCGCATAAATCGCCCGAGCTTCACTTGTAGGTACAATCGTTGCAGATAACACGTCAGTTGGAAAATTCTCCAGTGTGTACTTAGCGTTACACATAACTATTGACCAAAACACAGGTCTTTTCTTGGGTTTCCGTAAATATTTGTTTTTAGAAACAACAAGCTTAGTGAATTATTTTGAAAGAAGCAAAAGTGCACTGACGTGTGCAAAACCTGGTGTGTTTAATATATTTTTGCCAGGGAGAACCTTACCCCTCTCCCTACTTTTTTTATTTTTGCATCACTGTTTCCATGCCATAATGATCTTTTCAAAGCCTAATTTTCTGTGTAATTTACACACTATGAAGAAATTGCTATAAATACACGTGGACAGCGTACAAAAAGTCTCTTAGTTCTGTTTTAGTCTGTAGATGTAGAGGTTGGTCTGTCCTGACTTGTCTTTAAACTCCGGGTTGGGATTGTTTGTCAGCGCTTGATTGCTGTAGTCACTGTGTGTGGAAAACATATGTAGACTGATCTTGGTTAAGTCAGCCACTGATAGGTGTAATAGGGGGCATGCCTTAAGATCGGTCACTCTTTCTGCTTTGTCATTCGTTGTTTTCTTTTTACGGACTACTTTATGTGAATCGGATCTCTAATGTTTTGTTCTGATCCAATCTTCCGTAGTATAATGCACTCCTGAAGTACAAACTTTTAAGTAACTACAATAAATGAATGGGGGGATGGCTTTATTAATTGGATATATAACAATTGTTGACTATTCAGAATATGTAGTATGTCAGGATTTGTAAAATAAAACTATATTTAAAATATAGTGTGTTTTGGTGTGTCTTTTTTTTTTTTTTTTTTTTTATCTGAACATTTTACAAGCGGCATCAAGCACAGTGAAGAACAAACGTGAATCCAGGATGAATATAAATATTGCATGAAGTGTTAGAGTATGACGTACAAAACTATAGAAATGTACAAGAAACATGTAAGAAGTGAAAACGATTAGATGCTTATTTTGTATTGTAATAAAGTGGGGTATGGGAACTAAGTAGAGTAAAAAACAAAAAGGGGAGAGGGGTAGGAAGAAGACAAACCTCACGGGCAGTGCAGTTTTGATGCCAAAATAGAGGGTCACAGCAAATTCCATCACAGTTGGTCGAGAATTAAAATTGAGAAGGAGGAGTGTCATTAAATTGGGACCATTTGTAGAAGGAAACTGACAAAGTATTAGCCACCAGCTTCATCTCATGAGTGAACCAGATTATTTTCTGAAGGGCACATGTAGTAGTTGGGTTCTATTTTTTTTTTTTTTTAAGTTGGCTGTCATCGGTAACACATGACTAACAACTGTTCTTGCTTGAGTTAGCAACGTACAGTATATCTGTATTATATCCAAATGTTTTGAATAGAGGTTTACGAATTAAAAAAATAAAATAATAAAAGATTTGGCTATATTTAAATAGGAAGCTGCTCATTGTCCCATACTTATATGGTACACTGCAGGCAGCCAAAGAGAGAGGAAGCAAGGGGGCAAAGGTCAACCCTTGTTTCTTTTTACACAACTGGCTTGTATGCATCGGTGTCAGATACAGCCTTAGGAAAGATCAGTCTGCTCCCACATTACACTGCACCACTGTACAAAACTTGCCACAGAAAAGACCCCTAAGATTTTTGAAAGGTAGTAAGTACTCTGAGAGGATAGCGATAATGCACCTTATCAAAAAAATCTATCCAATTGCAATGCATATTATGGGGGTATTAAATTAAGACATCAGATTGCGGTTACGCACGCTGCACACTTCATGTTACCGCAACATTGTGGCTTTGCCTTCACACCACGTGGGGTTTGGGAAGGGAAATCTGCGATGTTACGGTAGCGTATTGGCACTTTATATTCATAACTGCAATTTGCCATCTTAATTGAACATGCCCCTATATTTGGATTAACATTTCTCCTTTGTTACTGTACAGACTAATAAGCAAGTAGATTAACTTGTAAATCGTAAACCAACAAAATTAGTGCGAATCCAGAGTATCTCTGAAAATTTTAAATTGTGCTCCCCAGGAGCACCTGTCAAATCATTTGAAATTAAATTAAATCTAAAACTTGGACATCTAAAAAGTCTTAAAAAAAATATATATATTTACAACTAATTGTTCCTGACAAAATCTGCCCATTTTCTTTGCTTTCAATGCTCCTGTGTTTCAATTTAACGGAGACACAGCCAAGTGCTCACAGCTGCAGATCAGTTAAGCCACATGAAGGTTGAATTGGCTTTATGGCAGGAGATCTGCTTTTCAGGTTTGTCTGCTTTCTAGAAATGTCAGGCTTGTTACTGTGATTCACAGAATAACAAATGGCTATTATCATTTGGTGTTAAATCATAAATTAATTAACTTGTTTAATGGTATTCACAATACAGAAAATCACTATTGTTACAAATAAAAAAGGTATTCTCAATATGAAGAGATGGCACTGTTTAAATAAAAAAAAGTAGTTTTGTTTTGCAATGAACTTCCCAACTAACAGAAAGGCAGTGCCCCTGAACACTGCAGTTTTCTATAAACCGATTTATATGGTTTCTGTGAGAGAGGTTCATTACACAAGAAATGGAGATATTTTTCAAATTGAATTTCTTATAGATTTTGTAAGAATCTGTCATACCCCATCTGTCACATGACAGTCTGATTTCTGGCAAGCCAAGGAAGTGACTGCTATTAAAGGGGGGGGGGGGGCATGACTGCTGTAAGCTGTATCTGGCGAGGCACGATTTGAGGACAATTAATTCTGGATGTTGGGAGGTATATATTGATGTCATTTTTTTGGTGTTATAGCTATTTTGCATGGGTAAGCCAGCCATATTGCACAACACAATTGCCAACTACATATATATGTACCCCAGTGCACAATTCACCCATTGTGCAGATCATCCTGCTCTTTTCTTATTTTTTTTCCTTCACAATATTTGCTGCTCCACTGCAGCTTGAGAGGTATATATCGCTGCACTGCATCTTGAGAGGTATATATCGCTGCACTACGGTCTGCAGCTCCTGCTGCTTTATATGCTTCCTTCACAGGCTGACTGCATGTGCCTGTACAGCATCTTACTGGTTCAACACCTAGGGGCCTATTAAGAAAGGGTTTCTCCCTATATACCAAATCCCCTGTGCCAGTAAAGATTATCGCCAGGTACTGCTGGTTACAAGATCTTGAGAGGTACATCAGTAACACGGTATACATTTTAAGACATAGTAGTGTGTAAAACACCCATTCACAGTGCTTTTGCAATTGGAAGTTAACTGTGTATCTATCTGGTGCTATTAAGATGTCGTTTTTAACATTTTAAACTATAAGGTGAGGGTGGGGGGCGGAGGAAAGAAGGAGGGATGGGGGATTGAAGGTTCACGCATCAGGTAGAAAGGGATTAAACTTGCCTAGTGGTTCTATTCCACGTCCAATTTCTACTAGAATTGAAGTAAAGGCTGGTTATGATATGAAGCCCATGGGGACCAGACTTTATAGAAGGACACGGAGGAGCCCCTCAGTATACTGGTGATGTGTACCAAATTCGGCTACAGACCATTGGCATATTTATATTTATTTATGGCGCTGTAGCGCCAGTCAGTGTCCAGAACGCAGTGCCGAAGGGGGTAAGTCACACAGATTTGTACCGGGAATGTAGATGTAGTCAAATGTGCCTGTTTTAAAAATGTCTAAATATAACTTTAATAAAATAAAGAATGTATGCCTTTACCTTCCCTGGTGCTGGTGGTCCAGTGGACAAGCGCCTCCTCTGACTGGACCTGAACCAATGCAGCTGACAGACAGCAAAGGGACCAGAACGAAGTAGCACTAGAGGTGTTATTTCCCCCCCCCCCCCCCATCCATGGTGATCACGTTGGGGGCTTCAAGATCAGCCCCTGGATAAAGTGGGAGCCGGGAGATCCCTGCAATATAACCACATCTCCCTGGCAGCTCATGGACAGGGATGTAGTACACTTCTTCCTGCCACTAGCTACAGTGTTAAAGGTGTGAAACCCCTCACGGGCTAGCTGCATGAATCTGGATTGGTTACAGGGGCAGGAGAATGAATTACCTCCTGCCAGGTTATGTACCAAAAAATTTATAAAAAGAGCTGAGTTGTCACTGTTAGAATATATTGCAACTTGTGTTCCATCTGTACTTCTGGATTATCAATAGTACCTATAACTAATGTGTAATGGTCCTTTTTTATAAGAACACTTTTAATATCAATAAACCATTACATTCAAGATTCTGCCTGGGCCTATTTCCTGCTGCAACCTGTGACCAACAGATAAGAGCTAACCCTGTACTCCATTCCCCAGCTGTCCTGTGTTGAACCCAATATCTTTGTGGCAATACTTTGCCTGCTACCCATCAGTCCTGATACACAGTCTGACGGAAGCTGCCAGTCACCAGCAAAGAGGTGCTGCAGCAGCTAAACAAAACATCCAGAAGCAAGCAGTTCCAGGTGTATGAAGGTACCTTGTGGTGGCAGTTCAATTGTTCTACAACAAGTGTGCAGTTGGATTATAATATAACTTTTTATTTGTAGTAATTTAATAGAAGTATAAAGTATATTTGTTACATTATTTAACTATTGAAAGTTTCTACATAAAAACTGTAAGGCCTATTTATCAAGCCCCATCAACACGACAAAACATTTATGGGAGGAAAGGATCAGAGTGAGCCATAGCCACATGTATTTTTTCTGTTGATAAACCCTCAGATATCTGCATCCTGAGATGGCAATAGCAACAGGAGGAGAGCAGCACTATTTATACCACAGTTGTCCATGTTAATAAGGTTTCCACATGCTTTGTGTGGGGAAGCTGCGGCAGACAGTCCCGGTGATATCGATCATTGTGATAACCATCACAAGCAAGGAGGGCCTCCTAAATAAGGGGAAAAACCCAAAAACTAGGCTTGGGGCTCTTTTGTATGTGATAAATTGTACCCCTTAGTGTGCTACAGCTGACTCTCATTTCACAAAGATGGGTCTGCATATACCAGGTTCATGTAACCAGGGGAATGACCATATATAGTTTATTTTAGGTTATAACTTTGCCCAATAAATCTGTAGATGCTCAAATAAAACCTCTGCTCTGATAATAACTCCTTAATTATAAAGCCCATCCATAGTGATTATATAAGATATATATATATATATATATATATATATATATATATATATATATATATATATATAATACTACTATATAAATGCCTAGTGACGTGTGGAAAAAAAAAACACGCTGCAGCGCCACCTGCTGGGCAGAGTTATACACTGACCTATATATTTCTTGAAGGAGAAGTGACAGTTGGGAGTGGTTGGTGGTTGCCGGGAGTGACAGTGGGGAGTTTTTAACAACTTAAGTAGCTTGATGAAGGATGTAGCGATGAAGATGAAGGATGAGGTGATGGAGACAAATGATGAGGTGGTGACATGTGGACAAAACCACGTTAAAAAAGGGCGCTTGCGTCGGGAAGTAACGCTCTTCCCCTGAGGAGGCCTGGGCTATGGCCCAAATGCATGACAAGAACCTTTTTAACACCTTAAGTAGCTTGATTTGACTAGAATGCATGAGTATCATGCACGGGTTAACTTGTGTATATATGTATATATGTGTGATATATATATATATATATATATATATATATATATTTATTGCCATATCAGCAGCACTTTTGATTGCAGTATTCATATTTAATGGTGGTTAAATTCACAAGCTCATTGCTGAGATTACTTGATTCTAAAATCTTTAGGTCAGGGGTTTCCCATTTAAAGATCATGCAAAGGGCAGTTCATTTTGAGAACAGAGAGAATTTGAATGCTCTTTCCAGGCGGCTACAGTTTTTTGTTTTTTTTACTGTCAAATGCACTGTTGGTGATGTTGATGATGATTTAAAGGTTCATTATGGAGAAAATGGCTTCAGGAAGTTCCCTTGCAAGAAAGTCATTAAGTTACAGTGACATCAAAGCAGTGTACCATTGTGCCAGTGTACTGAACAAATGGAATAGCTTTTTTTTTTCTTTCTATTACAGCTTTCTGAAACCTTTTGATGCTAACAGAAATGTCACGTTGCAGTTTAATTCATATCTTGCACAATGAGTAAAAATCAGTTTGTTGTAGTGATCTACTATCATAATGAAAACCGTTTGTTCACATGTCTTAAGCCAAATGAGTGAGACGCAAAACTGAAAATCATTTTTTAGGATATGATTTACATATATATATTATATATAAATTGTTCTACTGCAGGAATTCTGAAAATCTAAAAAGTATGGGTTACTGAAGTCTTTAACACAAAGATGGTGCCAAACTATTTCCTTATCTAGTAACCTGTGCACTGTGCCAGCTTTATATAATTTTTTTTTATTTTTATTAACCTATCCCCCAGTTTACTTATTTTGATTAGATCTACTGTTTAGTAATAGTTTTATCTGAG
This sequence comes from Mixophyes fleayi, assembly GCF_038048845.1. Taxonomy (NCBI): domain Eukaryota; kingdom Metazoa; phylum Chordata; class Amphibia; order Anura; family Limnodynastidae; genus Mixophyes; species Mixophyes fleayi. The sequence continues at coordinate 281,614,755 of NC_134402.1, read as the reverse complement.
TACTTTTGAAAATTGGAGGACGGTAAAAGATCATGTTTTTGGGCTCTACTTTTAGAACATGGAAGATTTACCTTTGTGACTGTCTCCCAACGCTATGGTCTTAAGAAACATTCTATATAAATAGAAAGCATATATTTCTACTTCTATAATGTTATCTGCTTTATTTTGAACCTTAATGCTTTGCCATTTGGGAATAGATAATGCTTTTTTTTTGGGTATATACAATTTAAAGCTGCACTGTCACATTAAGTGGTGATCATTTTTGTTCAGTGCTTTAAACATTCTTGCCAACATTTAAAACCTTTCATTCCAGGGTCGGGTGGCAAGTGCTGGAAGGGCCATGGTGATGCGATTGTGCCCCTCCTGTGCAATGCATGGTGGGGGCAGGGCTGTGATGATACCATTGTGCCATTAAGCCCTGCATCCTCCCACTTCAATAGTCAAGTTGTTGGGGGCCAGATAGCTCGTCCGGAGACTTCCCGACATGTAGGATACTCTAGAACAGGGGTGTCCAACCTTTTAGCTTCCCTGGGCCACATTGGAAGACGACGAGTTGGTTTGGGCCGCACATAAAATACACTAACCATAACGATAGCTGATCATCGAAAAAACCATAGAAAACATAGTTAGCATATTAAACTTACTTGGAAATGAAGTTGGTAAGAGTAAGGAAACCTGTTGCAGAATCATGATTAAAGCAGTAGTCCCATTAGCAGCTACAATTTAACTTACCTGCATCTGCCCCTTAGTGGGGTTCGGGGAATTAAATGCCAAAAACTTTTTTTTCCTCTCCCTGCACCCATGAATCATTTTTTTTATTGACCAGTTTGAAATGGTCACCGATATAGGTAGCATCAGGAGGACTAATAGAAATCTACAGAGATTTAAAAATAGGGTGGCGGGAAAAATGGCTCATGGAGGAGCCTCCGATGAGGGTAACAGTGGGTGATATTTTCACCCTACTCAGCACTGCACATTTAAAATGGTTTAAATTTTAAACATACAATCATCCCTTAATATTTATATTAGATACATACAGAGAACACAGCTAGTTCATAATTGCATGGTGCAGAAAGTCCAAATTCAGAGTAACAACAATAAGATACTGGATAATCTTTCACTGCTGCTGATAGTTCGCGCGGGTGACTCCCCTGTGCTGCGCTACGCAATGGATGTCTGGTGTGATGACGTCACCCTCAACATTTACTGCAAGCTCCAGACGGAGGAGGAGACCAGGGAGGGAGCCGGAGCGCCAGCTGACGTGACCGCAAGGTACGTATTTTTTTTTTTTTTCAGTGCTGCCCCCTTGCCACAACCGAAACGCCTGCTGGGCCACATTTACAGGCCTGCTGGGCCACGGGTTGGACAACCATGCTCTAGAACATCCCACCGCCCTGGTTTTCAGACCCTAGTACTGTTCGTCAGTGTGTGCGATGGCTCTTATGTGGGATCATTACAGCCTTTGTAGATCCTGATAAACAATGACTGCAAATTAGGTCTTATTGTGTATTGTTTACCTCTTTCACTTCCATACAAAACTAAATATTCAATATCTCAGTGATGATGTTCGTGAAGCACTAACATCATTACCTCAATGTAATATTGCAAGATTAAACTAAATTGGGGTCATTTGTTTATCACGTAACAAAGCGTGTGTACATTGACTTATCAGGGCATGACCCATGGGGAGGGCCAGGCAAAGTAACCAAGATATGTCAAATATGGAGGAACCTGTGGACATGCGACACTCTCTTTCCTCCACTGTTGACATAATACATACCCTCCCCCAATGTTTATGTTCCCTTTCACTTATAGGATGCAATCTCTATACACTTTATACTTGCTAACTTTTGCTTTCTATCCTCCGGGAGATTCCAGAGGGAAGGCTTATGTGAGGGGACATGGTGACGTCATCGCATCATTAAACCCCACCTCCGCCCTGGATCCACGAGAGACCATTCATTCCACTAACTCCTCTTATTTTTTCTTGGACGCAAATGTAACATTTTCACACTTATGTGTTTTTCGTTAAAGAGGTGTAGAAAGTTCAGTATATATGTGATTTGGGAAAAGGAAGTGAAGGGACTCCTATACAGCAGTATATTGTTGTTTTATTTATTTTTTTTAACTCTTTATTTAAAGAGGAAACAACAGGAAAAGATACAATCAACACGATTGACATAAAAACATTAATATTCAAAATGTCTCCTATGTTTTATATTTTTATATCTGTGGGGAGGGGGAAAGAAAAAGAAAGGTTGGGGGGTAGGGAGGCACAAGTTTTAGTAACAATATAGCTAACAAATAACTAAGCAAGCAAACTTGGGACATTGCTAGTAAAAGCTAAGCCACACACTTATATAGACTACCAAAAAGGAAACTGGCATACAATTAGTACTCACCAGCTGCGCACCATCTCCTGCCCGGGAGATCCGGAGGCGGCCCAAGAGCTATATTCCAGCTGCAGAAGTGGAAGCCGTATTGGATAAGCAGCTACGGCTTTCTAGTAAATACCACGGGGCCCATACTTTATCGAAATTGTCTGATTTATTGTGAAGGTAGCACGTTATACTCTCCATGCATGCGACATGCCTTATTTGGGACCTTAACTCCTGCATAGAGGGAGCCCTAGGGTCTTTCCAGTGTCTTGCAATTAGAGATTTAGCCGCTGCCAAGATATGGGAGATAAGCTTATTAGAAGGTCCGCTCTCATCAGGTATAGGGCGAGAGAGAAGGAATGACCAGGGGTCCTTATTTATCTGTAGTTCTGACACAGAGTTTATGAGGGTAAGGACCATGTTCCAGAAAGGAACTATGCGAGGGCAGGTCCACCATATGTGTAGCATCGTACCTCTCTGGCCACATTCCCGCCAGCAGCTCGGAGTGGCCGTAGGAAACATTCGAGACAGCCTATCAGGAGTATAGTACCATCTATAATACACTTTGTAGGCTGTTTCCTTTATTTGTGTACAGATCGAGCTCTTGGCAATCCCCTCCCTGATCTCCTCCCAGCATGAGTCATCTGGAGGGGGTGCCAGGTCATTTTCCCATTCCCGCTCGTGTCTGCCTGGGGTATCAAAAGTGTAGTCTATGAGCCAATTATAGATCCGGGAGATCATCCCTTTAGTGAGAGGGGAATGTAGACACACATATTCAAAGGAGGTAGGAGCCCGGAGGACCTCCTGGGGGGGCATAGACATGGCAAAGTGTCGGACCTGGAAGTACTCAAAAAAAAGCGGACGAAACGGTTCAAACCTGTGGTGAAGTTCCGACATAGAGGCCCAATTTTGATTGACCACCAGATCCGAAACCACCCTTATTCCTGCCCTCATCCAATATTTAAATTGCTGTGTTGAATTACCGGGAGAGAAGTGTGGGTTGCCCCAAAGAGGAGTCAGAGGTGAGACAGGGGAGGACAATTTATATTTAACCCGACATGAGTCCCAGAGGGATAAGCAGAATTTAAGGGATTGGAGAGAGAAGGCCGCTGGTGGCCTATCTATATTGGCCAAGCCCCAGAGTGATGCCATAGAGGGGACCCCCACATAGTGGGTCTCCAGGTCCACCCACGCTATAGACTGGTAAGGGGCATAACTTACCGCCACCTGGGACAGATGGGATGCCAAATAATAAAATTTAATGTCTGGGAAGCCCCTGCCTCCCCGAGCCCTAGGCTTTTTAAGCACTGCTATTGAGATTCTAGGGGGCTTGGCACGCCATATAAACTTTAGGAAAGAGGAATGCAAATCTCTAAACACGGAGTCAGGAACCCTCACCGGAAGGGTTTGAAAAAGATATAAAAGTTTCGGGACCAAGTTCATCTTAATAGCGATAATCCTCCCCAACCACGATATGATATAGCTCTTCCAAGTCTCCAAGTCCTGTTTGATTTTTGACAGAAGGGGGGGAAAGTTTTCCTGATATAATTTATCATAGGTCGAGGTGATATAAACTCCAAGATATTTAATCTTACTCGCCTGCCAGCGTAGTGCAAAGTTAGTCTGCAAACTGGTCCTAAGGGATGGGGGAGCATGAAGGAGCATGGCCTCTGACTTAACAAAATTGATTTTGTAGCCAGACAGCAGGCCATATTCATCTATAAGTTTGTATAAGGCGGGTAGAGACTCCTGAGGATTCGTCAGAGAGAGAAGTATGTCGTCCGCGAAGAGAGAGACCTTAAATTCCCGCGGCCCCACTGTCACACCTGAGATCGACGTCGACTGTCTGATCATTGCGGCCAAGGGTTCTATCACTAGTGCAAAGATTAAGGGCGATAGGGGGCAACCCTGTCTCGTCCCGTTGGAGAGCGAGAGAGGGTTAGATAAAGATCCGTTAACCAAGACCCTAGCTGAGGGGGAGTTATATAGGGCAGATACCCCAGTCAGAAATTCAGCCGAGAAGCCGTACGCCCTCAGAGCTAGGGTCATAAAATCCCAAGAAATTCGATCGAACGCCTTCTCGGCATCCAGTGAGAGCATAATGGCCGGGAGACGTCTTTGATTAATGATTTGAACCAGGTCTATTGCGCGGCGAGTATTATCCCTAGCCTGGCGACCCGGGATAAACCCCACCTGATCATAGTGGACCAGACCCGGAAGGACTCTGTTCAAGCGGGTGGCCAGGATCTTTGCATAAATCTTAATGTCAACATTAAGGAGGGAGATGGGACGATAGCTTGCACAGTCGCTGGGGTCCTTCCCCTCCTTATGAATGACTACAATACGCGCCTCTAACATCGATTTAGGAAAGGGATCTCCATGTAAGACAGCGTTGAACAAGGTGTGGAGGTGGGGAACCAGGGTCTGGGAAAATCTTTTGTAATAGGCTGCGGAGAAGCCATCGGGCCCCGGGGCCTTAGAGGTTTTTTGGGCCTTGATGACTGCTAGTATCTCTTCTGACGTGATCTCCTTATTTAGTTGTTGAGATAGGTTACTAGAAAGGGTAGGGAGATTTGCTTGCCTCAAAAAGGCTGCTATAGTGTCCGCAGGGGGAGCACTCCCGGGATTTAGTGCATCCAAGTTATACAGTGAGGAATAAAATTTTTGGAACTCACGCCCTATTTGATCGGGACGGTATATGGGTGAGCCTGAAGGAGACTTTAGGGCCATGACGTTGTTTTGAGATCTCTGAGCCCTCAGACGGGTAGCTAGTATTCTATCTGCTTTATCTCCCTTTTCGTAGAACGTCTGCTTCAGCCGTTTGAGGGCCGCGGCAGTGGATTCAGAGAGAAGGAGGTTCAAATCAGACCTCGCCTTTAGGAGTTTGGTCAGTACTTCCTCACCTGGGGATAGTTTATGCTGTCTCTCCAGAGTCTGGAGTTGAATGGTTAATGACGCACGTTTGGAAATGGCCAACTTCTTCCGGCGCGAGGCCATGCTAATAAGATGGCCCCGCACTACTGCCTTATGGGCTTCCCAGAGGGTCGTGGGGGAAGTATCGGGGAGGTCATTAAAGAGAAAATACTCCTCAAGAAGGGTCCGGAGCTCTAGGGTAAGTGGCTGATCATGGAGAATAGAATCATTAATACGCCATGTAGCAGGACGAGGGCGAAATGCTATGTCTGATAGGTCGGCAGATATGGGAGAGTGATCGGACCAAACCATCGGATGTATATGGGCCGCCCTGAGCTTCAATGACAGATCGTGGCTGAGGAAGACCATGTCTATTCGCGAATAGGTTCCATGCACCGGGGAGTAATATGTATAATCACGGGATGAGGGTTCCCTGAGCCTCCAGGAGTCAAAGAGGAGGTGATGGGAAAGAAGGGACCCCAAGGCCTTAGATTTACGGGACTCCGAGCCACTGGCGGGAGGGAGCAAAGTGGACGATCTATAGTTTCATCTACTACAACATTAAAGTCCCCTGCCATAATCACTTCTCCCTGGCGCACCTGAGAGAGCAAGGAGTCTAGGGCAACAAGAAATGAGCTCTGGTTTTGATTTGGGCCATATACATTAACTAGGGTGCATAAAGTATTATTGAGTTTACCCACTAGAATTAGAAAACGACCTTCAGGGTCTGAGTGAGATGTCAAAAGCTCGAATGTCACGTGGGATGCAAAGAGCGTAGCCACCCCCTGTTTTTTCTGTCTGGGGTCACAAGCATGAAAAGCAGAAGGATACCGTTTAGACTTCAGTTCTGGATGTAAATGACGTGTAAAATGTGTTTCTTGCAGAAAAACTATATCTGCTCTATGTTGTTTGAGTGTGAGGTAAAGTGTTGTGCGCTTTTGTGGGTTGTTCAAACCTTTAACGTTCAATGAGAAGATCTTAAGAGCCATCGGGAGGTGAAGACGGCCGCCTCAGGTCCCCCATCGAGGGGACAGCCGCGCTACAAAAGAAGATAAGAACAGTTCCAAGTTAATACAGTTGTAATAAAAATGAAGATTGTGAAATAGTGCCTGAGATAGTAAGGGGTAGGAAGGAAAGGAGAGGAAAAAAAGGGAAGTAGGGTAGTGGACAGGGCCAGCGTGCGGGAACACACCTGGTCCATGATGCCGGCCAGGAAAGGTAGGGGGCAATGCCAATGGCAAGGGAGGGCCGGGCAAGGGCATCATGCCCCTTATGGAGGCGTGGTCAAGAATACAGGCAATGAGAAGGCCTGGGGGTTCCAGCCGTGAGATGTAGACACCCACATTACCTCCCGGCCAGGGTCTAAAATGCAATATAGGAAGCTTTGTAGAAAAGGAATGTCGAGGGGGAGGAAGGTCAGACTACTACCCAAAACCAGAGGGCCAATCAGGCAGAGAAAAAGCGAATGAGATAAGGGCAGTAGGTGACTAACAGATTTGAGATATTAAGAAAACAATACAATAATCTAACCAAATACACAGAAAGTTAGTAAGAGAACAAATAAACCCAACAGCTTGGTTCAATAGCACCCAATTCCTCCCAATCTACACGAGAAGGACCGGTAACCAGCGGTCAGTCATGTAGAGGGGAGGTATATAATACAGGGTGGCTTCCGAGACAAAAAGAAATAAAGAGACACTGTCAACATATATCAGGGCGGTGGAACAGCAGCCGATGACTTAGAGGATCTTGACACCGTCGTCCATTCAGTAGTTGGAAGCCTCTGAGCGGCGGAGGTGGGACCCCGAGGACCCAATGCCGCTGGAAGAGAGAGGGAGGCCGGTGCCGGGAGACCCAGAGTCTCGAGAAGTTGGGCTGCTTCTGCCATAGACCTAGCAGAATGAAGCTTGTTGTTATGCCAGACCAAGAGGCGGAATGGAAAGCCCCATCGATACCGAATATTGTTGTCCCTGAGAGTAGACGTCACCGGCTTCAACTCACGCCTCTTGAGAAGAGTAAGCGGAGCAATGTCCTGGAAAATTTGCAAAGAGGCATCCTCAAATGAAATTGAGTCAGTCTTGCGAGATTCCCGCAGGATCGCTTCCTTGGTGGTATAATAGTGACAACGGAGGATGACATCACGGGGTTGGGAGGGATCTTGAGGGCGAGGCCGAAGGGCTCTGTGGGCCCTGTCCAGAAGAAGCTGATCCTCTGGAGTAGCAGGAGTCAGGCCAGCAAAGAGTCTTTTAAGATATTGATTTAGGAGGGATTGATCCACTTCTTCAGGGATACCTCTGATACGCAAGTTATTACGTCGGGCCCTGTTCTCTTGGTCTTCATGTTGTTCCTGCATGTGGAGCATATCCTGCTGTAATCGTTGGATGTCAGTCACCGTGTCCCGGTGAGACGAGGCAGCTTCATCCATTTTAGTTTCCAAATGGTCCGTCCTATTCCCGAGGTCTTGGACCTCCGCCCTTAGTGAGCCAATAGCTTTTTGCACTTCTGTTTGGACTGCCTGCACCGATCTCCTTGTCTCCTTAACCTCCCGAAATAAGGACTGTAAATCCTTGCGAGTCAAAGGTGAGGAGTCTGAGTCGTCAGAATCGGAGTGAGCTTCGTGATGTGAAGAGGAGGTGGTCGGGGTCTTTGTCTCCGTATATGCGAATTTCTTGAGGCTCTGAGAGGGATCCGTTTCGCCCGTCTTCCTACCTCCTCTAGGCATGGTACACTCAGGGAAGGGCTCACCAATGAGACAGGCAAAAAAGGGCTGTTGTGAGAGTTTCTGTGTTTAGATTAGACAAGGGAACATCCCCACGACATTCCAAATGAAAGCCCTGGCGCAGGGGCCATGCGGGGCGTCGTAACTTATTCCATATTGCGGCTTATATTAAAGCAGAACAGTGTCCAGCGGCCAGAGTGTAAGGAAAGATATCCAGGGAGCGCTGCGACTTGTGCACTTGGGTGGGATAAATACTGAAAGACGAGAAAACACCGTCCTGGTGAGACGTGCCTTTTTGTGGCGAGGATGGTATAAAGATGATACAAGGTGCCCCAATTCCAGCAGAATACTCAATCTCACTTTGAAGAGAGCCTCCGGAGGAGAGTGTAGGATAATAGAGGAAAGCTGATATTGTGGCTCCTATCGACCCCTGCAGCTTCAGGCCTCTGTGTGTGGATGGAGGTTTGCAGCTTTGACAATAGAGGTTGCAGTGTTGACCATCGGCCGCTGGGTGGCAGCAGAATATTATTAAATGCAACCTGTGATCGTGTAGTGAGTACAAACAGCCACTAGATGGCAGCACAACTCAGTTGGGGGTGACAAACGATCCTATCGGCACAATTATGTTGGGCTGCAGACCAATAGAATCTCCTGGCCAGCACTTACTTGGATTTGGCTGGGCAACCTGGAAGAATTGGCACAGAAAAGCAGTCTCCCAGCAAGATTGTTTTTACAAGGAGCAGGATGAACGTCTCCAGTGTCAGAGAGTGTATATGCGGCACTCCTGGCTGCAGCTATCCTACAATGCACCGGCCTCAGATTTTGTCAGACTGCCAGACGCTAGGGTGGGGATATACATGGAGACCTGACCTGGGAGGATGTTCCGCCGTGCAGGGAGGAAGCCAGCTCCATTGACTACAGCGCCGACCGGAAGTCGATCCCTGCGGACCGGAAGTCAAGGTTGCCGGCCGACAGAAGCTCCAGAGGACGCGGCCACGGGGACGAGAGCAGGCGGCTGGCCCAGGGGTCACCGAGAGGGTCGCCAACTCCGACCAGGTAAGGCACTCTTCCCGGTTATAGGTCTCCCAACAGTTCCAGTCCTCAATGGCGCCGCGAGACTACGCGGGTCGGCGGACCAGGATAAAGCCGGCCAATACAGTCCGTCCCGACTTTCAGAGGGAAGCCTCGATAGGTAGAATGGGGGCAGCGCCGCAATCGCGCCAGGTGGTCCCAGAATTGAGGCTGCGGTTTCCAGCGTCGGCCAGGCCTCAGGAGCGCTGGGCAGTCTGCAGGCAAGGAATCAAGGGGCACCCTATTCCGGGTCAAGCTGGAGGTGCCTCAGGCTCAGGGGTGCCCGTTTATTGTGTATCCTCAGGTGGAGAGAGCTGGAAAAGTAATATTTTAGGGAAGATCCTCAGGAGCTCCAGAAAAACGTGGCCGTCCAGGATGGCTGCCCGACCACGCCCCGTTGTTTTATTTTAAAGTGTTCAAGAAAGCTATTATCTAGTCTATTTAAAGTATCAATCCCAATGAAAAAAATATATATATTTTTTTCTCTTTCTTTTGACCTAAATTGCTGTGAATTTTGGGAATTACCATTTTTCCTTGGTTTGTTCTCCTCCACCTTCACATGATATGCTGAGAGCTGTGAGCCTGTGTTTGACTGGCAGCCATACTTTGCACCCTCCAGAGAGATTTTAAGATGAGATCATGATTTGTAGAAGGACAGCTAAGAAGTGGCATTCTACACTTTACTCTGGTATAATTATAGTTGTTTAAAATATACATTGGACATATATCAATTTATACAAAAAAGAAACTTTTTACTTATGTATGTTTTTTTTTATAAACAAAATTACCATAGTTAACATTTAGCCACTCACAAGGACAAAAAGAAGTGAAACATGAGGTATTCATGATTTCAAGATCATGCTGAATGTGCTCTGGGTCTAGAAAATGGTATTGCAACTTGATATCACAGGAAGTGATGTCATTGTTTTCAGATGCAACTCTTACACATGCCTATTGGAACCTTGGTGTGAATGATCGTTTAAACTATGATCATGTGATGTTAAAATACAGATAATGAAAGCTATCATACATTAAGCCTAGTCTTTTAAAATCATTTGAATACAGATCGTACAAGGTAGAATAATGATAATAAAGAATAATCTGCCATTATCTAGGCAGAGAGGAAATACAATTGAAAGATGACTACAATATGTGGATTTAGGGCTAGATTTACTAAGCTGCGGGTTTGAAAAATTGGGGCTGTTGTCTATAGCAACCAATCAGATTCTAGCTTTCATTTTGTAGAACGTACTAAATAAATGAAAGCTAGAATCTGATTGGTTGCTATAGGCAACATTCCTTTTTCAAACCCGCAGCTTAGTAAATCTAGCCCTTAGTGTGGAGTTGAGGATTCTCTGTAGTTCCAGTCGATTTTGGCTATCTGGCTATGTATATACACATATATATATATCTATATATCTATCTATCTATATATATATATATATATATATATATATATATATATATATATATATATATATATATATATATATATATATATATATATATAATCTTTCACTGGATCAGTGCAGTTTCTATATTTATATATACCATATTTTCAAGTAGGATTAACATACCTGAATAACCCACATTCCTGCTGTTTTATGTATGACGTTCTTGCGCCCGAGGAGAATTCTTTATAGCTACCAGTTTAGGCAAGAACAGCCAGTTGTTTTTATGCAATTTTTGTTTTGCAAATATGAGACTGCAAGACAAATTTAAACCTGTTGATCGGCATGTACCTGGGTTTTTTCAAAGGGCAAATAAAAGCCACTATTTGACATTAATATATAGGAAACACAGTATATTTATGAACGGTATTATATACCATTTTAATAACTGGGGTATATATTTTCTCTATGCTCGTTCACTCTACTGCAGCAGGATGTAATGTAAGTAGGGGTGTTTCTCTCTAAAGCAGACAGTGACTGACAGCTAGGCAGACTTGCTTTGCAGAAGGCAAGGCCAGTGATTTCAATGCAACTTGGGGATATATTTACTAAACTGCCGGTATGAAATACTGGTGATGTTGCCTATAGCAACCAATCAGATTCTAGTTATTTAGTACATTCTACAAAATTACAATCTGGTTGCTATAGGCAACATCTCTACTTTTTTAAACCTGCGCTTAATAAAATTACCCCTTGGTTTCAGCTTTTGGACCTGCATGAGATCCAATCAGAACCTTTCCTAAAGATGAGCTGCAGCTTTTTAGTAGTGGAATGGGAAAGTACTAATTTGCTGTTTAACAGCACTAAAAGTTTACTTTCAAGTTAACTCTGAACAATGTGTTTTTACTTTCAAGATTCATATTTGAATTCAATATTTGTGCGTAGTGGCCTTTTATTTTTATTTTTTTTAAATAATAATGTAGAGGTTGTATTCTATTTTTGAAGTGTTATTTTCTGTAAGTAATTGTAAATGACTGGAAATCATAGGGCTCTAGTAATGAAACAGAATAGTCCTAATACTGGTGAAACGAGTTTTGTCGCAAGAAATAGGGCTTCTACCTATATATTAAAGGCTAATCCCGATAGTCTCTATCGCTGGGGTCCACTGCACTGGAGATGTCTATTTTATTTATTTTACAGTCTTTGTTATACTGCTACTTTTGGCCGCAGAAACATTGTTCTCTGCAAACCATTAGTGTTTTTCCAGAGAAGTTTTTGTATTCATTTTCATTCAGCGTAAAAAAATAAAAAGATAAATAAAAAGAAACCACCAAAGTATAATAAAGAGATATTTAATTACTTTTTAACATATATTTTTTTTATCTTAACCACACAATGGTTTCTCTTACTGAAGAAGCTTGGCCTCAAGACAAGACAGGGGATAACCTTTGTCTCCCATTGTATGCAGTCTGATGGTGTGAGGTATTGTAATTTGAATACTCTGCTTGTTAGTCTTCTGCAGTACAGGGTCACATCTGGAGCTACCAGATCAAAGAGGGTGCCACTTTTATAAGATATTTTATGTTGGTCAGTTAAATACCTCCTTTTAGTGTTGCAGAGGGAGGCCGTGACTGCTGTGGTCATTAGTTGTGTCCTGGGTGTTTCAGAACAGCACACCCTTACTGCCTAGAGGAACCATTAAAATACAACTCTGCAAATTGAATTCCTGTTTGCTCATAACTTATATGTAGATTATCTGTGTGTGCTTACAATCTTGTTGTGTGTTTTTTGTTTTTTAACAGAGTTGGTGAAAGGGAGAACTATCAAGTGACTTTGAGCTTGTGGACAGTTACATTGATCTTTTTTTCTTTTTGCTCTCAAGTGGTTACACACTTTTCTCTTTCACTAGATCTCCTTTACTAGCATTGTAATTTGATTCATCATCATCATCATTTATTTATATAGCGCCACTAATTCCGCAGCGCTGTACAGAGAACTCGCTCACATCAGTCCCTGTCCCATTGGAGTTTACAGTCTAAACTCCCTATCATACACACAGACAGACACACACAGACTAGGGTCAATTTGATAAATGAGCACCCCTCAATACCCCTGCTCAGTTATCTCTGTAACCCCTTAGAAAGGGGTTTCATCCAGTACTGTTGTGCATTTACCTTTTTAGGTGCACATTATTTGTATAACAAGTTTGGGTAAACTGTCCCTTTACTGTCTGTTGGTCGCCAAGAAGCGCTCCACAGCAACAAACTGATACTTACTATTTCTAGCATGCACACAGACCACCGCCCACTAAAGCTAAGTGCTTTCATGTATCTGCAACTACTGATGTGTTTTTTAGTCTCTTATAGCTGTATAAAAGCACAATGGAATAACCTACATGTTTATACAATAGAGAAAACTATGTGTGTGCTTACGATGCGAATGTCTTTATTAGATTGTAAGATTTTTATTGTATTAAAGCTTGAACTTGTTTATCACATATGCTGTAAACTGTTGTATTGTCTTCAGTATCACCTGTATGCTGATGACATTCAACTCTACATCTCTTCTCCTGACCTCTCTTCCGCCGTCCTCTCTCGCGTGTCTGACTGCCTCACCGCCATCTCCTCCTGGATGTCCGTGCGCTTTCTCTAAATCAATATCTCTGAAACGGAACTCATTGTCTTTCCTCCGTCCAGACTCCCTTCCAACCATGACCTCTCTATTGTCGTCAACAACACCACCATCTCCTCTGTCACCCAACTCCGCTGCCTGGGGGTCACCCTCGACTCCTCTCTCTCTTTTGCCCCCCACATTCATTCCCTTACCCAAGCCTGTCGCTTCCAACTACGCAACATCGCCCGCATCCGTCCCTTTCTCTCTCAGGATGCCACCAAGACCATCATACACGCACTCATCATCTCCCATCTGGATTACTGCAACCTCCTCCTCACCGGCCTCCCCCACTCCCATCTCTCCCCCCTCCGCTCTGTACTCAATGTGGCCGCTAGACTCCTCTTCCTCTCACGCCGCTACTCATCTGCCTCACCTTACACTGGCTTCCCTTCCCCTACAGAATCCTTTTCAAGCTCCTCACCACCACCTACAAGGCTCTCTTCCACTCTACTGCCCCCTACATCTCTAACCTCCTCTCCACTCACACTCCCGCCCGCTCTCTGCGCTCAGCCAATGATCGCCGCCTCTCCTCCACTCTTATCACCTCTTCCCACACCAGAATCCAAGACTTTTCCCGCGCAGCCCCCCTTCACTGGAATTACCTCTCTCATTCCATCTGCCTCTCTCCTACTCTGTGCTCCTTCAAACGTGCACTGAAAACCCACCTCTTCCTTAAAGACTACCATCCAAACGCATAACCCCTTCTTCTCCTCCACCCGCGCTCTCCCTCGCCTCATCTGACTCCCCTTGTGCCTGTTCTGTTTTCTCTCCCTTAGGATGTAAGCTCACATGAGCAGGGCCCTCTTCCATCCTGTCTCCCTACCTGTTCTTATGCTCCGTGTTTATTGCTTTACCTGCCTGGAGTTTCTGAAGTACTGGTATTTTGTTTATTGTTTTGTACTGTTTCACCCTGTATAGTGTACTGTTTGTATGGTGTACGGCGCTGCGGAAATCTTGTGGCGCCTAACAAATAAAGGATAATAATAATATTGTGTCATGCCATATTAATAATGTTATACTGTACAGTCATACTTGTAATTCTGGTATTGCTAAACCAAAATAACCCAGTGTTTATCTGTCCTGTTCTGGGGACCTTCATTGGAAAAATGCTTTCAATTCCCCTTATGCACAATATGATTCGCCATTCAGGACTAGTTAATCTAATTGGTGTGGAAACAAATGACCTGATTTTAACAACCAGACTGTTCATAAATTTGTTACAGCAGTGTGACAACAAGACCCAGCTGTGTGACATGTGGGTGTATTGTGGTTTTGATTATCCCTTTTACAAAAAAAAATATAGATACAATATCAAAGTGGGATCCTTTGTAGTTTAAGAGATGTGTTTTAATTTGCAAACTCTTAAATGCAACTTAATTAGAAATAAAAGTGGATTAAAGCCATTCTGTTAATGTACTAGTCAGTGCATCTATTTACAAATCCTCAAAATTTGTGAAGCCTGCTAGCCTAGCCATATGTCTAGTTGACATTTTATAGTAAATACAGCTCAGCAAACAGGTAGACTGGAATTGGTTTCACAATTTTAAAAAGAAACCTACTTGATTAATACACTTCTATATCCATTGACGGCCATGGCTTGCTCAGGGCTTTCTATCTGTTTGAACCAGAATACATTTTGATTTACTCTCATTTTCTCTATTGTCCTACTTTCTAATCAGGTTCTCCATATTTCTGTGTTTTATCATCCTCAGTGTAGCAGATCTTATAGCTGTTGCTACAAAGGTACGACCTCTCTGTTTTATCATTACACGCTTCTGTGTTTCCTTGTGTTCTGACCTTGGTAATGTAATGCGTTGTGGCACTGTCTGTCCTGTCACTTTATGTATTTCAAATGCGTGGTTTATTTGCACCACATTGCATGCATCTTTTGTGATAATGTTTCACTTTTGCACCTAGTATATTTTGAATGAGGGTGTGTAGATGCAAATAAATTGTGTAATGAATGTTACATAATTGGCTTTTTTTTTTTTAAAACTAATGGCAAGACCGTTTTAGAGGCTGTTCTTCCTTTTTGATTAAAGTTTGAACTTTGTTCTTCTACATTTTTTTTTTTTAAATGTATCATGCCTGCGATTAGCATAGTTATAAATGTGCGCCTGTTTACTTACTTGGATCGGGCTGCTTTAAGTAAAAATGTTTTGGTTTTTTTTAATTTTCAGAATGGACATAGTATACAATTAAAGTGGCAATCCACAAAAATAAAGTTTATCCGACATTTTCAAAAATGTATAAGAATGTATAGAATACATTGTATTTATTAAACATTTTGTAATGAGAATAGGCTGGAGAGTGAGGGATGTTGGCTGTAGTAAGTTATACGCACTGTCAACTTTTTTTTTATGCCTCATCAGTGAAAGAGGGTTTGGTATTTTAAGTAGTTTCTTAGGACTAGATTCATTATGGAAAGTAAAGCAAAAAAAAGAGTAACTTTGCACCTTAGCAAAACCATTTTTCATTGGAGGGGAAGGTAAATTTAAAATGTGATGTCAGATTTATAGTTGGGGTAGGACATGTCCTAGATCAACTTTAAAATTCAGTGTACAAATAAAGCTATCAGGTATTTGTGTGCTAAATGAAAAACCAGGCAGTATTTAATTTATGTGCATAATAATAAACTAATTTGCACCCCTTGCATTGTAATATGGTTTTATCCAGGAGAAAACTTACTCATTTTTTTGCCTTACCTTCCTTAATGAATCAGGCCTTTAGACTGTAGTGTCCATTTCTATGATCTATTCACTAAGGCACAACTGAAAATATATAGTTACACATGGATGGACACACATATATATATGTATATACATATACATATATATATATATATATATATATATATATATATATATATATATATATATATATCATTCCACATGCTAGATGGAAACCACATCTACAAAGATCTCCACTCCATGATCCCCAATTACAGTAGAGATGCTATGGAGCAGTGTTTAGAATAGAGTAAAATCTTCTTTATTGTGCAAATTGGGTGTCCCATTAAGCAATAATACAGTAAATAGATATTTAAGTAAAAGTATTGGACCTATAGATCCTAAAAATCATTTGACTTGCGTGCAGGGCCGGTGCTAGGGTACTCGGCGCCACAGGCACAATGTAAAAATGCACCCCCCCGGCACAATGTAACAAAATACGCCCCCCCCCTGTGATCCATAGCCCCTCCCCCTCCCCGTGGAACGATCTCAAGCTGCGCGGCGGCCGTTTAAGTTATGCTCAGCGGTCGCCGCACAGTTTTAAACTAGAATAGCCATTGTTTTTAATTTTGAGGCGCCCTGCAGAGCCCAGCGCCCTAGACAATTGCCTAACCTTGCCTAATGGGAGCGCCGGGCCTGCTTGCGTGCGTTTTCTGCTGCTCAATAGGCTAGTAGTGCTGAGCATATTTGAGAATATTTCAAACCTATGTTTCATAACTGAAATGTTTAGTTAAGACTGCAGGTGTCTGAACAATACTGAAATATTTCAAATACTGGGGATTAAAATAAAATACTTCTGATGTGTTGTTCATTATTTCAGAAAGTATTTTTTCAGACATCAGTGATGGACATATTAGTTTTGGCTTTCATAGTCTTTTGTTTACCCTAAATGCTGTCATGTGGTGTAATGAGGTTATTACCTAATTGGATTTTTCAAAACTAGGAATTATGCCAAGTCATTGGTTAGAGAAAAGAGAGGAGCATAAGACGCAAAAATATGCTTGCAAGCAAAATTATCTTAGAAAGAGTAATTGACTAGCAAGGCAATAATCTTGTTTTTCTCTTTTCTTTTTTCCTTTTTTTTTTTTTTTTAACTAAATAAGCCCATTGGCATGCCACAATACTGTAAGATATGCAGAACGTATATTTTTACATGATAAATGGGTTGCCTCTTTTTAGAAATAAAAGGGAACTCGGTTTGTTTCCATTGAAACTGTAAAAGATACATTATGAATGCTTGAACACACACATTGATTCACAGCTGTAGACTTCCTTGCCCACTGTAATCTGGCTGCTCTGTGTGTCAAGCATTTTATATTTCCTATTCAGGGCAAGCTACTTAAAGGGGAGACATGACTGTTAGGAGGAGTTTATTGTTGCATGAAAGTAGTGTATGGATATGTCATACCTATATCCATATTCATGTGCAGTTGCTTCCTTGTTAAGTAAAAGAAGGGGAAATACTAAAAGTTGATCAGCACTAATTGCTTGGGACTTTTTTTTCCTTGATAATCTGACTTTATATTTTTGTTTTCCTGTGATAAACTGGTGTGTACCTTGCCACTCTATAATCTGAGCTGGTAGCTAAAATGGTACAATTCTCAACCAAAGGAGTTGTGAACACCTATATTTATTTAATTACTTATTTAATTCATAGATGTTTGGTCAGTAGTGGAAACTGGGTAAGATTGGGGGCTAGATTTAATAAACTGCGAGTTTGAAGAAGTGGAGATGTTGCCTATAGCAACCAATCAGATTCTAGCTGTCATTTTGTAGAGTGCACTAAATAAATGATAGCTAGAATATGATCTCCACTTTTGCAAACCCGCCGTTTAGTAAATATACCCCTTAGGGTTAGATTTACTAAGCTGCGGGTTTGAAAAAGTAGGGATGTTGCCTATAGCAACCAATCAGATTCTAGCTTTCATTTATTTAGTACCTTCTACAAAATGACAGCTAGAATCTGATTGGTTGCTATAGGCAACATCCCCACTTTTTCAAACCCGCAGTTTAGTAAATCTTAGCCCTTAGTCTTGTTGCAATTGGCCTCTATAACTTAAGTGTGTCCGTTATTAAAGAAAGTAGTTGGCAACTGGCTGGAAATCTTGCAGCATTAAGTGAAGTGAAAAATAATAAACAAAAAATAAAACTGAAAATGGGATTATAAGATTGCAAGCAGGGCCCACTTACCTCTTTTTTTGTCTGTTAATATCGGCACATGGATATAGTCTGTTGTCAGTTAGTGATCATTTTTCCATTGATTCACATGAATTTCAAGTCACCCACTAGGCCCATGTGTTTTGCTTAATCGTCATGCAAAAATAAATTAAAAATCTCCTTAAGAAGTCAGATTACTTTTTGAAAATGACTGATAACGTCTTTAAAACTTGTTTAATCCCAGAAGATGGTCTCTCTACCCTCCTTCATGTCCTCTCTCTCGTGTTATTTTTCGATATGTATTCCTGCATATGGTTATTATCATTATTCCTATTATGGGGAAAAAATAATTCTGGCCCAAACTCTCCTTCAGATCACTAATCTATCTCTCAACTCCCATGTCCATGCAAGGTTCTTCATCTAAACTTGCCTACCATGCTTCCTTTCTTCATATGTCCTATTCAGTCAGTCAGGCTTTTGTTCTCAACAATGATATCATCACTGCTAAATTTAAAGGTCACTACTTCTTCTCAGCTGGAACTCTGCTGACTGTCAAACATTCACTCTTCATACAACCGATGCTAATTTTTTAAGGATCTTTTGTTTTATCCTGTTTCCTTCCTACTTTATATCGTAATGTACCCTCTGTGCCATTTTTTTCTGTATCCACCTACTCTCCGCTTCTTTTATCAGTTGGAATAGCTCAAATCTCATTCCTAAGTCTTCTCCATCTATATCACTTCTCTTGGAAAACGAATAAGCTCCTTTTTGAATTTCAGTGTTACCTCTATGCAGATGATGTCCAAAATTATCCTTCCTCTCCTGATCTTTCACCATCTGTGTTGACCCGTGTTATTGATTGTCTCTCTATCATATATCATACCTACAGTAATCTAAATGCAAAACCGTTTATTTTAAAAAAACAAACAACTAATGGACAAAATGGTATTTTATATATTCGTGTACTCTTCTACATAATCTGCCACCTGGGGATCTTTCTAGCCCAACCACCCTCCTGTTTTCAGTTTTACAATTGTTTTATCGCTTAGCCCACGAATAGTTATACTAATGGGTTCTCCAGATATTTTATATTTCTCTTCTGGAGCACAATAGAGATATGGCATATACCAGTAAATCTGGTATGAGTTTTCATACAGATACTTATGAAACATGATTAAGTTATATTCATTTGGAAGATGCATTATAACTATAGGTTCCTTTTGGGGCCTGTATATGTCATTGACACACATCATCTGGCTAATTTCAGCGGCTATTTATTTTTAGTTTTTCTTATGAAACATGGATTATGGAAAGTATTGCTTTAATCCATTTTGTTTCCCAAAAGGGTTATACACTGCTTTGACCAATTGTTTTCCATCTGGGCTATACCATGAACTTGTAGTTACCCAAAAGGAACATTAGCCAAGGTTTTTATGGTCCTTGGGACTCTTAATTAGGAAATAAAAAAGGGTTTACTGCTTTTCTATGACACCAGGCATCTCTGAGTAAATGGTCAAGGCAAGGTGACAGAAAATAGACCCAGGAACCGTGGTTGTCTCCTCCATTAAAAAAAAAATAACCCTTTGTTTGCTTATGCACAGTGATTTGCTGGGAACCATTTCATCTTAATTTGATTCAGATTTTAAAATAGAGCATAACATTTAATATATTTTTCTAATTTTCTTTATTGTTCTCTTACCTTTCTGTACTACCAAGTATTGTTTTATTACTGTGTTTGTTACCAAGTGTAAAGCGCTACGTAATATGCTGGCGCTATATAAATAAATGTTTATGATGATTACACTATAATAATGTCAGCCCCTATCTAAGTGCACACAACGATGGCTCATAGGCTTCATGAGACCTCGGTTTCTGCACCATGAGTTAAATAACCATTAATTTCAGTGTTTCTGTTCTCTTGAATTCCTGACATAAAGGTACTAACAGCATTTTTCTCCAAGGGTCAACTCTATAACCACAGGTTCTCCATATATTACTTGTAAGAGCAAGTCTAACATTTGTTAAGATGGGTACACACTACAGATTATTCGTCCAATAATCCTAATCCAGTCGACATACGACCACTTGTTCGAAAGTCTGGTCAGTGTGTGTAGTGACACGATGGTCGAAAGTCTTCACAAATGATCAATTGTCGGCTCAATTAGTTGGTCGTACCGTTCAATATTTTCGTTCCCATCACCTTTCCATCGTGTAGTGTGTGTATAAATTTATGACCGATCCACGATAATCCTCCGATACTTCTTCGAGCTGGGGCTCCATTGTGGGCGTGTTTTTGTAAATTTCAAAAGCCTGTACCTATCCCACGTGGTGCGCACATCACTGACGATTTTTAACGATCGTTTTTACGTGTACATTCATTGACGTATACGGTAAGTTCTTTCTGAAAGGTGCATACATGTGTACTTGTATTGCTTTATTGAACACCACAGATGTTAAATATGTTTGTTTTATATTTTCTGGAAACAGAACACAATGACTTACACAAGAAATGCTGACCTCATGAAGGATTTTATTGAGACCTACAGGTCTCACCCATGTTTGTGGAAAACAAAATCCAAAAATTATATAGACAGAATGATGTGTATCGTGGCGATGCAAGACCTGGTAAAATCATGCCTACCACATCACCCCTGAGCAACAGTGGAATGGGCAAAGAGCAAGATCCAGAACCTTAGGACTGTGTATACGAAAGAATTAAATAAAGTTGAGGCCTCCCAAAAATCAGGAGCTGCAGCTGAAGAAGTGTTGCTCTTCCACTCATCGTCTAAAATGAGGCTAGTGTGTATGCAGTCTGTAGACCGAGAGATCGGACCATCTATCGATCTATCTATCGATGTTAAATCGATCGGCATAAAAAGTTGGTGGAAAATTAGGTAGTGTCTACCTAGCTTTACATTTAAACTACAAAGTGTTTACATTTTTATTTGTAAGCAAACACTGAATATAAGTGTTGATAATAACTGTAAGCCTATGCTTGCCCTAAATAGGTTTGGCCCTCTTTGCTTGTGGCCATCAAACTAATTTAGAAGTGGCAGTCTTTTTTCTCATATTATATGCTATAACCATTGTTACTGCTCTCCTCATCTGAAGATCACATTACAGTATGTCCCTCCTCCATTTATGCTCTGTGCCATCATTGTATTTTAAACTACTCATCTAATCTAATAACCTGATTTGTAGCTAGATTCCTTATCCATGAGCAAAACAAATTAATTTACCTACGATAACTGTATAACTAACCAAAAACCTTTTTTTTTTTTTTTTTTTAAACTAACTAAATTGAAATCTTCTGCTCCCAAGGGAAGAAAGCTCCCTTTTTTTTTTAAATGCATGCTTATGTATGTTGTGACTTTGTATGTATGTTGTGACTTTGTTTTGGCCCTGCAGTGTTTAATGTTTACAGATTAAGTTTTAATGTTGTACCCCCAGCATTTGTCATATTTTTGAGTTCCACTTATATAGAGAAATATGTACATGTTTTGTAAGTATATTATAAAAATAAAATGCATATGATTAAGACAGTCAGGGTAGCCCTGACTCACCTCTTATGTTAATTGATTTTTCCTGTTAAAAATTACATACCTTTGCATTCTCTTTTTCCACTACATTTGAAATGGTTAAATAATCCAACAAAGTTGTGTTCTGATACACCTTAAGTTGTCTAGGGCATCATAGTAATGGCATATTACATAGCGCTTTACAAACAAATAACAGTAACAAACACAGTAAGTTATTTTTACTCTTGATTCTAATTTCATTACTTTCTTCTTTGTCTTGGCTATACCCTTATTTTATCCCACTAAAAATAAAGTAGCAATGTCATAGATAAAGTAACATTAGATTGTGCAGTATACAATTTCTAATTTAGGTCAACACCAACTCCAAGGACAGCCCTGATTGTAGGGTGTAGTGTAGTGTGACTGTTGGTATTGTGTAGTGTAGGTTCAAGCATGGGGAGGGTGCTAGTGATGTGTAGTGTGCTGCCTTGTGGGGGTATCTATATTGTGTAGCGTAATGTGTATGTTGTAGCTCAGTGTGAATACTCATTTTCCATAATGTGTAGTATAGTGTGGGTGATGGCAGTCTAGCGTGCAACAATAGTACCTTTACATGCTCACATAGTATAGATATCAGTAGTATGTGTGTGGGGCCAGTGGATCACATTTGATGGCGTAATGCAGGTATCAGAGGGGGCATTAGGGGTAGGGGTATGGTGTTACTAAAATTTCAAGTGACCATGTAAGTGTAGGTATCAGTAACATGTATGCATTCTGCAGATGCATTTATTCCACAGCAGATAAACTTTCCCAAATATGTGGATACACTGTAACATAAAACACGTGCATATCACACTGACATGCATTCAGATCCATAGAACCACATGTAACACTGTCTCACACCAACCTGTACATTCAGATATTCCCTCCCAAAACATATAGCAATACTCTGCCTCAGATACACCTAAATCCTGCAAACTCACATACAGCAATTTAACCCCAGGCACACATGTACTCTCCTGACAATCCTCTGTCTCTCCGTTTCTCTCAAACACACTCTCAAACTCTGTCTAATATTTGATGGCTTCCCAGCACAGTGGCGCATTGGGTTTGACGTCTCTCTATTTCTGACTCACATTGTTAGGCTTTTTTTGGCCAAAATAAACACAGGCACGATTTATCCTCCCACGCATCTGCTGAATCTACACCAGATTTACATATTAAATCCATTATCTCCTCTGGCCCCAAAAGGGGCATGGCACCCGTGGAAGGTGAAGACCATGGACAGGATGGCAGAGAGGGGAGGTGGACAGCTCTAAGCGCCAAGTACATGTGTGCTACTACAGAGGAGAGTGCCCAGAGTGACCTTTACTGATCTACATGTATGTTTGGGGAAAGTCTTTACGCAATCAAATGTTACTGCTTTGCAGAGCAGGAGCTGTCTGACTGGACAGACATTAAACCAATTCACCCCATTTGATCAAATACAATGTGTTATTCACTGCTAGAGATGGTCTTCTGATTAGCTTGATTAGCTCTGCCTACTTTAATGTATTTATTTTAGATTATACGATTAGAATCAACTTGAAAAGCTTTGATTTTTAAGCTTGGTGGATTCAGGATGGGAATAGACTCATAAGTGTTTTGGTGCATCTGATGCCCCAAATAACATATAGAGTGATGTATGCGTTGAAATAAAAAAAGATTGACTTGGTTGTATGTTTAAACAACCAAGTTTAACCAAATTTAAAGTTGAAGTCCTGATTTAACTGTAAACCTTCCTTTTAACCACCGTCAAGTTTGACATTGAGAAAAGTTGTAATTGTTTTATGTGTCTACTTTTATTGTGAATGATGAAAGCAAATGGTTTATAATACTATCTCCAACCTTTTACTTTGAATTAAAACCTTGACTATTCATTATAATCTCTTATTTGCTTTGGTCCATGAACATTACCTGCGTTTGTTTATCATACTTGGTAAATGAACACACAATCCCTATAGAGCTTTGTTGCAAGTCTTGTTCAGATGTATTGATTGACATTTTTCATAGAAAGTTCCAGCATTGGATCGTCGTGAAATAAAAGTAAGACCAACACGCTGCGTTACATAAAGAGTCTTCTTTTTCTTTGTCTAAAAGTGGCAGGAGTTTAAAGAAGCTATTTTTACAAACACTTGGAGAACAAGAGCACAAGGTGAGGAGTCTGTGTTGCTTTTTGTGTGGAAATGGCAGTCCACTTGAAATTGTAGGGCATTTGATAATTTGGATTTCTTTGTTATTTTAAGAATAGTGTGATAAACAATGGTGTTCTATAGTTCTGGGCAGGTTAGTAAACATCTGAGTTGGGGGTATGTTTGGTCTTTGAGACCTAGGGGGCAAAGTATTTTAACCCCTTCCAGACCCACCGATATGTTTAGAAATCTTATTACTCCACTGTATTTGCAGGCAAAATAAATAACAAAATGACATATTTTGCATAAAATATCCAAAAGTAATGAGGCGGAAAGTCATATTTGAAAATAATCAAAATTGCTTGGTTTTTTTTGTCTTGAAACTCTTGCATGTAAATGGTTTAGTTGTAAATGGACACTATGATTTTGCATATGTGTTCTATGAAAAGTAAGTAAATCTAGGACGAATCTTTTGTGCACAGTCTGCACATTGTATAGACTCTGAACACTTTCAATGGTTGTTTTGTTGTCTACACTGGCATTGCCCTACTTCTACATTGTGGTAGTTTCTTCTACAGGAGCTTTGTATGTCTTTTTGAGCTATTTTACATATGATAGATATAACAGCAGAGGAGGCAGAGATCTTTTTAAATGTAAGCTATCATTTATCTAAAAACACGATACTTAGGCATGTTTAAAAACCCATGAAAAGTGTATTAAGTCTCAGGTGTGTTTGTCCACAAAAAAAAGTATTCGCCAACAATTGCAACTTGTCTGCAGACATCGTGTGAGCTTTGGACTACATAGTACAGTAATAGCATGCCAATATTTTAAAAGCATTTTCAGTCAATCTATCTAAGCATTTATTATACTGTTTGGTCAGACCTTGGAGCCCTAATATTCCCTTTATTTTAGGTCTACTGAACTTGATTATAGTTAACTGGTCCTAATTTATGTTATCCCTACTATAAAAAACTAGAGAGTAAAAACAGATGGCAAGAATGACATCTAAAACCTTTTATTGTGCTGTTGCTCAATATTGAAAAATAGGGACATTTTCCAGGGACAATATTTAATATCTGGAATATCCCTGAAAATGTCACCTGCATGTCCCTTATGTCACCTATATTCTGTTTCTTTACATTACTATACCCTCAATAAAATGACTGTTAAATACAATTTTCTCAGTTACACTACAATTATCCCTAGCTGAACAACCACAAACTGTGACTTTATCGTTCTATTAATATACTGAATTTCTACCTACGTTAATGGTTTTATTTTAATTTTTGCAAACTTTTTTTCATTTTCCTTTTTTAGTTTTTGCAAGGGTGTGCTGATTTAAATTAACTTGATTTTAATCACAATTTAAATCGCCATTAAAAAAAATCCAGGGTTTTAACAAGCTTTTAATGATAGTTGGCGTACTCTGCAATATGGACCATAGTCCTTTTCAGCTTTGATTAGCTGCGCTACTAGTAAAATGTCTGTATCTGTGGCTATTGCTTACTCACTTAATTTAATTATGACTCGTGATACAAAGAGGCACAAGCAACAGACAAGTCTAGATAAGAAAAAGATACTTCCAGAATCCAGAGGGAATGACCAACATCACACCACATCTGTGTTTCAAGTTGAGGGAGAAAAGACAGTTGAAAGAAGTAACTTATCACTGTAAAAGCAACCCCGTTTAATGACCTATTGTTTGACCACGATTTGTGTAAACAGTGGCACCAATAGACTGGTGGAAAATGCACATTGGTTCAGAAACTGTAGCCGATAATGAAAATATCATGGTAGCAGTAGAGCAACTGCTAACAGCTGCAGCAACATCAGCTTCAGTAGAAAGAATATTTTCCACATTTGGTTTGGTGCAGTTAAAACTAAGGAACCGCTTGGGTACTGACAAAGCTGCAAAACTTGTTTTTTGTTTTTTTTAAGGCGTTCAATAAACCTAATGTGTAGGTTCATTCAGATTTACAAATCCGACAAGGCAATTATTTTAACTTTTAACATCATTGCTATTTCTTTCCTTTTGCAGTTTGTGTTGTGGTTTGTTTATGGATATAACATGCAAAATACATGACCCATTACTTCTCAATAAAAGTTTTAATTTTCTCCATCACCTCTGTTTTCAGTATCCATTACAAGATGTGTCCACAAATCTGATAAGGAGACTTATTCAACATCCTCAACATAAACCATCTCTCAAGTTACACATGGTCAGCCACGCAGTGTAATTTCTGTCCTTGCAGCTTGGTCAAGTTTACTCTCCTGAAACATGAGCTACACCCAGTATAGCTCTCTAGAACAACTGCTTTATACATACAATATAGTTGATATTAAAATGAAGATTTGCTACATTTGTTAATATACCGTTGTATTGATCATTGATTATTATATATGAATGCAGAAATGTACCATTTTAACAGTAGTGATGGTGAGGACCGTTTCTCATGACTGCCTATTTATGTAGAAATTGCTTAAATCCAGTCCCATTTTCAAAAATAACAAATCCCTATAATTTTAAACCAAATTAGATGTGCTAATTTTCTAAAGAAAACTAAATTACTTATGTCTATGGGGCATCAATTTAAGAAGCAATTATGGGTAAACATGAACATTTTTGGTGGAATTCAATTGACCATGTTACTCGTGATTCAATTGAATTCCCCCCAAAGTGTGTTGGCTGTTAGGGTATTGTCTGCCAATTATCTTTTTTTTTATTTTTATTTGCTTTGCCATCTTACACCTACCTTTCTAAATAAACAGAGACCATCTGCTTGGCTCAAGTCTGAGGGAAAAGGCTATGCTGCTAATGTGAGGAGTGCTTAATATTTCCCATTCAGTCAGACAGTACTGTTCTGCTGTCTGCAATCTGCTACTCAATACACTGTGATGCTACTGAAATATATGAATATGGTTTGAAGTAGTTCTTATTCACGAATGTCATTTACATCTGTGTTCAACAACTGTTTGATCGTACCAACCAAACATTGTGATTACTAGTTGGGGGTGGGAAATAAAACAAGTATAAGTATGAAAAGAGAGTCCCTAAAGATGAACGCACTTAAGCAGCATACTTGTGTGTTTTTAATAGCTTGCACTTACCCTCGAGGGTTAAATTATCTGGGGATGAGGCCGACCAATAGGGGGAAAAAGTGGGAGGGCCGGTCAAGTTCTGTTGGCTTCGTTTTTTAACCACTGTTTTTTCCCGCGTCTCAGAGCAGGCACAGATGGTAGGGAGGGCAGTGGCTGATGAATATGGCGCTATCGCTGATTGGCCTCAGGTCACTGCCCCCTTCGAGGTAAAGTGACTTTTGGTCCTTTAGGTGTGAGGGATTCGTTAATGTGAGTCGTGAGGGGGTGGGGTCACCTGCCGCCAGATTTAGCGCCGGCCAAGCAGTTAGGGAGTAGCCCGGTTTTTGTTATGTGGATACAAGGCCAGTTGCCATGTTCACACTTGGTTCAGCTATCAGTCGTTGGCTGTCTCGCAGTGCACTTTCTCCGCCACCAGTTCAGATAAATAAACTGTGACCTAATTTTGCCACCTATTAGTCTCTGTGTCATTATTTTAGTTGTGTTAAGTAAGTAATGTAAGATTATAAAAGGTATGGGGAAGGTTTGAAATGATGCATGCAAGTTATGATAGTTAATGCGAATATTGTTGTCCTTACCTGTTTATCATTCCTTTTGAACTTGCTGTGTAGATTCCCCCACGATCACCATTCCTGAATGGCAAATTGGGACTCATCAGATAATGCCCTTAAATGTCATGCAGAGGTAAATTCTGGAGGTAACAACCCTTTCTGACTTTTAAAAATCAGAATGGCCCTGCAGAAATTGGGACTGATGGGAAGCAAGTTATTTCTGACTGATCAGGGGGGAAAAAAACGATTTCACCGGTTCTCGGCTGTTTTGTCCAGTACTTAAGAGATTTTTCTGCATCTGTTAACTTGTAATATCTTCCTCTTCTTCCTAATGTGAAATAGTTTACCTATCTTATTCACAAATCTACAACTGCCACAATTTCCTTTTAGTGCTGTGATACTATATAAACACTAGACTTATTGCAGTTGCGAATGTTTCTCTCTGAACTACTGTGTTAACGCTGCCACCAGCTGGACCTTCAGAATCATGTGCTTGAGGCTCCTGATTTATTAATTGGGAAATATTGTGATAAATAAACTTGTACAACCCCCCACGCTTTGTATGCATGTAAAAAATGCCTTTCTAATACTTGGAGATGGGGGAGGGGTGTAGACAAGTTTATCTTACAATGTATAAATATTTTATGTAACTTGTGTGTGTGTGGATAAGTACCTTTTTAATAGTATCATGTTGTGCTCACCCACTTTGCTAGAATTCTATGATCTTTAAATTGCAAAACTTATGTACATTATAACATGTCTGGGTTTGTAAAAGCAGCTTTTTATGGTTACCAGTAGACAAATTTTAACTGTCCTAGGAGTAGGGGGTGCCACAGTTTAAGGGGTATCTAAAATCCGCATATCACAAACTCCAAGGGCAGTATTCCTGTTGGCGCTAAGAGTATTAAATACCAGGCAAAAGCTGCTGTCAACCAGGGATTGTGGTATTATCCCTAGCAAATATGAATGGAAAAGAATAAACAATGTTGTCACATTTACAATGAAATGTTTACGCTTAACGTTATTGTTGTAATGTGATTTATTCATAGACCTTGCGATAACTGCTGTACGTCTTACAGGTTTTGTTGGTTTTATGAGTCACACTACAGCAACACAAATAACAGCCAACTGACCTGACCGTTCCTAGTGTCCTGTATTATAAGAGTGAATCTGTTTGTAAGCTTGGCTTTTACAATAAGTCACCTTTTTATAACTTCCACACACCTAGACCATATCCTGAGTTATCTGCTGCTAGGTAATGGGCCCTGGACACCATTGAAGTCAGAACCTTTAGATAACTGGCTATTAATAGCAACTTAATGTAGTTTGTAATGACCAATCTGATTACTGTATGTTTCCTTATTAGCAGCATCTTCACTTTAAACATCTGGTTAGTAACCAGGCCACTGCCAGTCAGGAGGATCATAAAGCCCAATTATTATCTTTGGATAAATGATGATCTATTTGTGCACATGTTCAAATAGGAAGCTTTAAAAGAAACGTGAGAGAAGCTACCGAAAGTGTGCGCCTATCTGCTATTGTTAAAGAAATTACCTTCATTTAGCAACGTTGTTACTCTGTTGTCTCCCAGACATCTATGAAATACTTGTGACCACACATGATGCTCAGCCAGACAAAAATCTCATGTTAAAATATGCAAAAGGGAACTTTTGTGGATAAGTACAAACGAAAAAGAAAAACACAGGCAATGACAATGTGCAAAGATCAGAATCTGCAGTGAAGACACAAAACTGGGGTAACAACTGTGTGTTTTGTATGCAAATATTATGGTCGAGTAAAGGTAGACTACAGCGTTTGGAAAGCTAGAATGATTAGCTGCGTAGGCAAAATCAGCAGAAAGTGCCTGATTCATTAAGGATCTTAAATTGAGAAGTTTCTTATTTAAGTCTCCTGCCCAAAACCATGTTACAATGCAAGGGGTGCAAATTAGTTTTCTGTTTTGCACATAAGTTATCAAATATCAACTTTAAATTTCAGTGTACAAATAAGCTGTCAAGTATTTGTGTGCTACATGAAAAAAGTCAGTATTTAACTTACCGGTATATGCAAAACAGAAAACTAATTTTCACCCCTTGCATTGTAACATGGTTTTGTCCAGGAGACTTAAATAAGAACCTTCTTAATTTAAGTTCCTTAATGAATCAGGCCCAAAGTCTGTAAATGTGTGTGGCAGCTATATACCCCTTACATATATAGGGTGAATTAAAAGAGCCACATCACATAGCCCAACATAATTAAAAGATTTGAAAGAATTATTGACAAATTCATGTTGATCCTGATCGTTTTCGACCAAATACATTTGTTACATTTTGAATAGATTTAAGAATAGTTTTTTTGTTGTTTTTTTATCTGGACAGCAAGGATGGGGTTTATTTCCTATCTTCTTATCCTGATATAGATAGTTTCCTTTGGACTTCTTGTACATAAGAAGCCACTTTGTACATAAGTGCAGGGGCGGATTGGGAACTTAAATTGGCCGTGGAAAAAAGTCTGAAAATGGCCTTGTGTAAGCGGGGCCAAATAAATGGTAGGTGGGTGCCCAGTATGTGTGTGCACCCAGTATGTCTGCCTGTGTGTGTACCTATATACATGTGTCTTGTTCTTGTCACTGTCACCACTTGTGGCTGCTGGTGTCTTTAGCTCAGTTGCTGGTTGTCTGGATCCTGGAATGTTAGAGGTCCTATTAAGAAAAGAAAATGGGTACACGAAATTTAGAAAACTCCAACCATCCTCGGCATTAAGTCAATAGCATATACATTTACTAAATAGCCATCCTCTCCCCATACTCAGCGCCACATTCAATTAATAGACCCCAAGCTACCCCATCTTAAATTAATAGGCCACACCACCAACAAATAAAATATTACCCATTAAATAATTAGTCCCCACCTAAACACCACCATAAATTTACTAGCCTACCTCCCACAAACAATATATATATATATATTTTTTTTTTTTTTTTTTTTTTTTTTTTTTTTAAACCTATTTTATTAGGGAGATTTTTCAATTTTTAAACAGTATAAAGGTTGTTATATTGAACAGACAACAGATACATTGTGAATGAGAAAAACAATATGATCTTTGTCAATAAAAGTAAGAACAGAGAAAGAAAAAGAAAAGAGAGAGAGCAGGGGACAGGGGAAGGGAAGGAAAAGGGAAAGGAAAAAATGTTAATGTGGGGAGAGGGGAAAGGAGAAGAGGCATCTGGCCTGGCATCTAACTGTATAACAGGTACAAACCATATATTGAACATCCTCTGATACTATATTCATCGGTCTCCAAACTAATCAGGCCTTGGTTGTTCTGCCCCATAGGGGCGAGCCAAGGATCCCAAATCGCATGAAATTTATTGGGACGGTCATTGAGAATGCTTGTAATGTGTTCACAGCTATAGGTCTGCCATACTCTATTGATAATTTCAGTCAGTGAGGGGGACTCCGGATGTTTCCAATTTGCTGCAATTGCACATTTAGTTGCATTGAGTATATGGCCCACAAGCACCATTGTATATTTGCTAACCTATGTAATAGTGAGTATGAGGGGCAGGGGGGGAGTTTTACTGAGGTGACTCTATTGATTAAATTGTGAATTTTCCGCCAGAATTCCACAAGTTTCGGACAGGACCACCAAATATGTTGGAATGAGCTTTCCTGTCCACATAGTCTCCAGCATTGACTAGAGGAATCAGGATATATGGCTTTCAAGCGGGTTGGAATTAAATACCATCCCACAAACATTATATTAAGAACCCCTTCTCCCTTTCATTGCTCCCGCATAATATTAAGAACCCCCTCCCTTCCACTTAATATTAAGAACCCCCCTCCCTTCCATCGCTCGCACATAATATTAAGAACCCCCCCCTCCCTTCCATCGCTCGCACATATATTAAGAACCCCCCCTCACACTGACTCCTATAGATTCCACTACATCGTTTCACATCCTTATGCTGTCCATCTAGGAACACTTCCAACTACCTGAAAAGACGACATTTGTCAGTCAACTCTCTGTTATACTTGCTTTCATTCTCCATCTGTCATAAATGAATTTATTTTGTACAGAAGTGACCAGAATGGAGTGTATTTAGTATATAGAGAAATGTCCAAAGCTCGTTTTTCTTTGTTTTGTTCTCTATGGCGGTAATTTGAATATGGTGTGATAACCATTTGAGTAGCAGTTGGGGAAGTGCCTTGTGATTCGTCTTGTTTTGCCTTAACGGAAGTGGGGTCTTTGTGATGCCTGGGAGGAAAGTTGTGTGTGGGAGAACCAATTGAAACTACAGTTGTGGTGATTGTGACTTCAGCAAAACCTCTGCTTCAGCCATTTTAAAACGGTAAATGTCAATGTTCTGTCACTTAGGTAGGAGTGCAGCTTTAAGCCTCAAAGTTAAGATAAAAGATTGGTGTTACAAAATAGTTTTTTTTATATATTATCTTGTTTAAACTGCACCAATTCTGTTCAGAAAATGTCATGTAGTTCATAAAGTATGTTATGGAGAAATGCACAGCGGCATGAATTTTAAATTCCTAAGCCCACCAGCATTGCTCTATTAATGCTCACAGGCATTAATACCATTCAATAATTCATCATATAAATAATACATTTCTTCAAATATTATTAGCGAGCCTGCTACTATGCATGCAAATTATTATTAGGTAGTAATTAAATATATCTACATATCTTGTATCATATCTTATATTATTCATGTCTACCACTCCCTAAGGCATACGCAAAAGTAATATTGCTGTAGTCTATGGCTCTTTCCCAGTTAATGGCTTTCACAACCTTCTCACATATGGGGCAAGATACAGTAGCCTGAGCTCAGACCGTGGAAACACATTCTGATGCAGGTAAACTACTGCTCCTCCTGTCAACCTGATCTTTTTGTTCACATGGCAGATCATGCTGCACCTTCCTCATTTACATTCCTGGTGAAACCAGTTATGTGGTTAGACCTTTCAATTTCAAAAAATATCTTCACCCTCCCTGGCTTAGGGGAATAAGAAAAGAGGCCGCTGTAATGAGCATTCTAAAGCTGTTCTGCCTTTGACTTTAATATGGTGCCAACTGTTCTGCTAGCCTATGCAGTACTCATAGGCGATTACATTCTGTGTTTGCTCACTTCACTTCTACTTGTTAGCCAATGAAAGCTATGTTATATCAAACATTTTGCCTTGACACCAAGCAGCTTTGTGGAGACAGAAGAGGACTGGAATCTGCTATTCATTAAGTTGTAGAGGGGTTGTAATGTATATCCTCCATGTTGAAACATCTTATGATGCAAACCTCTTTTCCAGCTCAGTATTTTGAGCTATTTTATATGTCCCTCAGGTTGCTCGGTGGCACAGTGTTTAGCATTGCTGCCTCACAGCTCTGTGGCCATGGGTTTGTTTTGACCAGGTTCAACACAGTCCAAAAAACATACTGGTAAGTCAATTGACTTGGGAGACTCCCAAATTTTTTGGAGTTCTCCCGGATTTCTGGGAGAGCAAGGCAAACTCCAGCTCACTTCTTTAGTGAATTGGGTGGGTGTGGGGCTAATTGTGTCATCCTGACCTCACGCCCTGCTGTAATAGGACAAATTGGCATAGTTTAGCAGAGAGGCAGGGCCTAATGATGTGCTTCACATGGCCACGCCCCCAGTACATGGCAGCGAGATGTCCCCTCCTGGAGAGGAGACCTCCAAAGGTGTTCGTGTGGTAGGGAATTTAGACTGCAAGCTCCAATGAGATAAACACTAATCTGAATGATTAATCTCTGTAAAGCATTCTGACTAATATGTAGGTGCTGTGTAAATAGAGCTAATAAATAATAAATACTGCTGAGCTAAATCATAAACCTGAAAGTGTACAGTACTTATTTCTTTGCTGGAAGGTTTTAGAAAAGCTGTCTAGATATGTTCTTCAGAAAAATGTTTTATTGTTTTGGGTTGGAACAGCGCAAGGGATTTGTCCCAAAGCGCATAGCTTTTTATGTCTGATTAAATGGCTTGCAGTCTTCTAGGTGATGTCGCTGGAGATTTATGTATAGTATGTGTGTATGTATGTATGTATGTATGTATGTGTGTGTGTGTGTATATATATATATATATATATATATATATATACTAGGAATTTACATGGCTATGTATGCTTGTGAAATGAAGGTGGAGTAGTCGCCATTTACAGCTCTGCACTTTATTATGAGTCATTTAGCACAGACATGAAACAAGTAAATATGAGGCCTGTAAGTGCTTTGTTTGTAGCTTGTGATGTCTGTAGCTATGCATAACCTCAGTCTAACCACAGATGTCACCAGGCCTCACTCTCAAATGATTTGCACCATAGACAAAATGTAGCATCTCAGCAGTAACATCTTTTTGACCAGTCCCCCTGGGTTGATCTATCTATCTAGGGCCTGAGATACAGGCCAAAATATTTGATGGAGGCCCCACAACACTCATTCACCACCAGCTGCTGCAGGAAAGTGATCACTGCCAATGGGAACCTGATTCTCTCTTAGCCAGGTATCATTACAGGAGCACTATCATTCAATGACAGCATAGGCTAAGAGTCTTTTTACCAGGCTTGTTAGTGTCAACTGTTGACTGCATTTACGATTTTATCATAGGCTCTTTATTAGAGTCTTGGTTATTTTTGGGCCACATGGCAATATTGAACAATTGTATGGTATATCGGTGTGTGATCAGTATTGGGCTACGTGCAATGAGAGAGGGATTCATCCCTAGAGTCTTCCATCTATGTCACTTGTAGAGTTCTGCTCTTTTTTTATAATGGTGGCTTTAATGTCCTCTCATTTAGTGAGATTGCTTATAGCTGAATATAAAGAGTGTCTGTCGTTGACTGACTGCTTCAGTCTTCTGTGAGTGTGTTTTATAAGTTAATGGACATGGATCCCCACCCACCAAATGACTAGATTTACACAATTTGGCTGTGGCATAACCAAATTAGGTACAGACAGGGTCTGTATAGCCAAATCTTTACAGTTTCTTTAGCTGTATGCACATAGTTGGCACTCTGTATCACGAATATACAGTTACTGTCTATTCAGTTCTAATGCTCGCCTTATGTCCAAATGCGAAGGGGGTGTGTGGTTCACAGCAAGATATTCATATATACCTATTTATATATGTGTGTGTGTATATATATATATATATATATAATCAAAATGCACCCCCTAATATGAATGAGGACACATGGGATGTCTGCGACAAAATACGGCACAAGCGTGTAAAGCTGGCTATACACAAGCTAATCCTACTGCG
This sequence comes from Mixophyes fleayi, assembly GCF_038048845.1. Taxonomy (NCBI): domain Eukaryota; kingdom Metazoa; phylum Chordata; class Amphibia; order Anura; family Limnodynastidae; genus Mixophyes; species Mixophyes fleayi. Next base: position 281,580,103 of record NC_134402.1, on the reverse strand, counting down.
TAATATAGTGTCGGGACTATCAGGTGAGATCTGGATATCGGATCACTTGTGATCACAGTATGCAATGTAACCAGAAAATGGGCTAATGGCAGTTTCCTTGCGGAAGCATTTCCCTGGCGTGCCTGATAATTACCCTCATTAATTTCAGAGGATCATTATCACAGGTCATGGTCATTGTAAGCCCCCATACACACTCTGCAACATTGGGTCAATTGATAAATATTGTCTGCGATATTTCAGTGTGTGACTCCTAAATGTATTATAATGTCTTTATAGTTAGCGTTAAAAATAAATTGTACAGCAGTCTTTGTGCAATGTGAGATTTGCTTGATTTTGTTTGATTTTTCGGGTGGTGTATTGGATGCCTCTATTATGTTACAATATAGCTTCAAATAAGTTCTTAATATGGATATTCATATAGATATACTGTATTTAAAATATAGTTGGTTGAGGGGGTCCAGGTAATGTATCTTTAATAATAAGGATGAAATGACCACATACTGTGCCCTAGTGCATTAACAGTGTGCTGATTGCCATGTGGTTGTGTGAGCCTGCAGTGCTTTCGGTCTAACAGAACATAATTGGCTATAGTTTTATGTAGACTACTCAAATTTAAGTTTTGTTTCTTGCCTGGCGCTAACATTTCTAGTTTCTAGGGACATGAGTGTATCCGCAGTATTGTGACAGGACCCTTGTGTCCACACAGCCTGCAGTGTGCAGGTAAATATAAAATGTGTAACTCCGAGTTCCTGTGGCAGGTATACACTGAGCGCATAAAGTGCCACTACCAAGGGACGGCATAGGTGGGGACTTGGAACAGCTGTCCCAGGCCTGTAACTGTCCAGACCAGGAGCACTGCCAGAGGGCCTATGTGTTTCCCATTGGCAGCCCTTCCCTTTCCATCAGAACGCTGTATTATGTGGTGATGAGGACGCTCTGTGTTCATTGGAGCGGAGCTGTTGTCATGAAGAGGCCCAACCTTGCTCCAAAGGAATGTCCACGCTACAAGCCACAGTGCATTCGTGCATTGCAGGGGATATAGTTCTTCAGCTGAACTATAGTGCCTTGTGATGTTGCAGTAAACGAACGGATGCCCACAAGATGTAATTTTTGAGAAATCTAGAGTATTGACATGGAATAAGGAGAAGCAGCTGTGAAAAGGTTAACAGATGTGCAAGATAGAATACTCTACTCTTCTTGAACATGCTTGTCATAGCAATTCCCTCCATCAACACTGCCTAGCGTTTATCGCTTTCACCAATGATCAAGTTCCAGGATATCATCAATTTAAAAAAAACAAGAGTAATGAATATATATATATATATATATATATATATATATATATATATATATATATATATATATAATTATAATCTGTGGCTATTGATATAATAAACTTTCTAAACGGTGACAGTGTTTATACATGCTTCTTTACTGTTGTACTTCTCAGTACATATTCCAAAGAGTGAATATCCTACACACAGTTAAACAGGAACTACATACACCACAATTTTGTTTGGTATAATGTTTTCAACAGAATCTTACTAGTTTGCAAAGTTTAAATAAACATTTGGCTACAGTCGCACAGATTTGATTAAGATATATTTATTAATATCTTGTAATAACTATCAAACACAAGTTTGTTCTACTTGCAGCAGCAGGTATGGAAAAACACATTTTAAAATGTACCACCACAAGTCTAGATTTTTGTTGGAAATTCATATACATGCCAAGGGCTCCCTGTGATATTCCTATGTAATACATTTAAGTACATAGCATTTTACTTCAAGTACATTTGAAAGAACACATAGGGACATCCATTTATACTCTCGGCGCATAGCTACAGGACTTAACCCTTTTGGCGCTGCAGGTTTGTTACTAACCGGCGTCGCACTTCATACACCAAGGTAAATACATTTTTATTGAAAATACCTTTTAATACACATTTTACATATGCTTAGACTCCCAGCTTGGGACTTAACCCTTTGCCTACTGGCAACACAGCACTCACACATATATTAGTAACAAAAATTTATAAAAACACATTTTTGTGACAACTGTTTGTTTTTCTGTCTCTTGCTAGTCCACCCTTAAAGTCATCAGCATCTTAATTCTAAGGTGTATCTCACAGTGAACCCCATCACCTTTTGTTGTAAGAGTGGAGTATATATTATGCATGATGGACTACTTTCTTTACAAGTTGTCACATATATATTGTTTTGATTTTAAGTAAAACTAATTAGTCCTTTCTAATGTGTAACAATTATTTTATTATTCAGTTGTTAAAGGAAGTGTCTTTAAAAATTAGTATTACAGCAGCATAATGCTTTTCCTACTGACTTGTTGTTTCTGCCTCTGTGAGACCCGTGGCGTTGGCCTGTCTAATGACAAGGTGGCCCAGGCTTTTGTTAGAATATAGTATCTTGTTACAAGATGAAGAGTTTCTCTTCAATAATTGATCCATTAGACAATCGGCTGCACGCAGGCCGGGCAGAGGGAGGAGGAGGCCGGGCAGGCCCAGCCAGCAGCTGCTCCTGCTACAGCCAAGCAGCAGGTGTGTTTCTATGGGAGATCATCGCTAATCAACCTGTGGAGGAGAACTGGGTGTATTTGTCCCCTCCCTCCCAGCACCCTGCTCTCCCATTCATCTGTGCTGTTTGCTTGAAATGACAGCCCTCTTTTGTGTCAGGGTAATTTGTTTATCTTCTGCGTGCAGCTCCCACTGCTTCCTCTTTTCTATCCTGCTTCCCCCCCAGCCCTCTCTCTCCTCTCTCTCTCTCTGAAATCTGCTTTTCATGCTAGAGGCCTACATGGCAGCTTGTTTTCCAAACCACCCTCTCCCGCGGCTGGACCGTGCTGCTCACTTTGCCATCTCGTTTGAACGCCTGCCAGGGGAGTGGACACTCAACTTGTGAAAGGTATTATGTGGCCTCTCTTCTGGATGAGTCTGGGGAGAGAGCTCGGAGTTCTTATACTTTTACATGGAACTTTTCCACAACTACAGTTTCTGAATACACATAAATGACAACCCCCCACCCTTATTGATATTTAGGGCTGATTGATGGGAAAGGGGGCTGAACCTTAACAATCTGAGTTTTAGATCTATAAACCTGACTTTACTGTGTGTGTGATTATATAGTGAGTGCAAATTGATATTGAAAGTTCCTATGTTTCTTCTCCCCTCCCAGAAATTAAATAAATATTGGCCTGTCTGACGGGTGTGACACTATTGTCCTATTTTTATTTTTTTGCAATGCCGAATCATTTGTTGTATACTAATAATGATGGTGTAAATACTTTGAAATCAGTAATTACAAAATGTCTTTCACAAATCATTAGACTTTAATTAAAATGTCATAAAGACTATACCAGTATAAGGAAGGTATCTGAATAAAGAAGAAGAAAAACCTGAACTGCACTACAGGGATAATTTGCACTATGACTCTCTTGTAGATATTGCCAGATCATACTATTAGATGTTTAATATGACATGTCAATAATAGCTTGTATAAAACAATTTTGGGAAGAAAATTATTGTTCATTCTTTTAGGTAATGTAATTATTCACTGTTTGTAATGTAGTCCTTCTACTATTTGGTTTAAGCTGATCAGTCACAGAAAGAATATTTTGATTTCAAATGGTCATGTGTCATTTAAAACTGACTGTGAGGGCCGCTGATGCTTATACATTGCCATTGTTTACAGTAGGGAGACCAGTTCAAGTCTGCCTCACAGTTATGTCATAGTGGTTATAATTGGCAAGCTCCAGATTTAACTTTTGTGGATTGTGACACCCCATTTGAAACAGTGCGTATTTAGTATCTCTACTATTTTAATAATTGATAATATGAATTTGTAAAAAATAATAATAAAATAAACTGATTTTCACTTGAAACTTAGTTTATTTAAATAAAAGAAATATTTGTTACAGTGAAGCACTGAAACTTGCTGTGATTATGTTGTGCTGTTGGCTGATACAGATTGGTTTTATACTGTTGCTGTGTACATTTAGGGGGATGTACTTCCTAGTACGTATACTGCAATGACCTGCATATGCTGTGCTTTTTTTCAGCCATCTGTTTTTGTTCAGGACTACGTTAGACACAATCAGGTCTGACCAAGTCTCATGCTGGGTATACAATACAGGGTTTTCACCCGATTATCTTGCCAATCGCACAATAAACGACCATTAGGTCCGATAACACACTGGTGTGTTCGCTCCAACCATCATGTTTTATCTTTCCAAAACAAATCATCTCGTTTGATTTTATAAACAGACTAAAAATCTCTGTAAAACGATGGAACGATGTTGGGCAAATTCTTAAGTGCGTATGCACTCACGACCAGCAGATCTCTATAGAGTTTAGAGTCACGATCCTCTCAGCCGATGGTTATGACAGATGAAGATCACAGATCTGAAGGAAACTGTGTAGGGTGTGTACACATGAATCTGCTGACCAGGACTTTCAGTTGTCGGTAAAATCGTTAACCATATCGGGAGAAATTTTCTCCATAACGGCACATGTGAAGTTAAATCGATGACCTTTTCATTTTTCGTTTGTAGCAAGCGAGATAAATGAGGGTTTTTTTTTTTTTGTTTGTTTTTTTTTTAATCTAAAAATACTCTCTCTTTTCCAAAATAAAATTAAAAAACAAGCCTGGGCTCTACTATAAAGTGAGGAGGGGTTCTTGTCTTATTCTGTCCCTGTTTGCAAGCTGATCTGGTATCTGTGAAGGATTATTTCTCAAGGTTATTCCTCTGCTGACACTTGGTGACTATAATGTATATTTTATCATTTAGTACTGTGTGATTTAATGGTATTTAAAATACAGAAATGATAGGCAACAGACTTAGATACAAGTTGCCTCACATAAAAAGTGGTACAAATAAGCTGCAAAAATATATGTACATAGTTCAAGAGTTTATTAGAAATTAGGTTGAACAAAAGCTTTCTCAGCTGGGAGATTTTTATATCTTTACATACAAACCACTCTTCCTGTCTTTACCGATTTGAATCAGATTGATAAGAGAACAGCAGCCTGTACTCGGCTGCACAACAAATATCTAAATTTCCGCCAACGTTTGAAAAGATATATATATATATTATAATATTTATTAAACTTACAAGATCTTTCTCAAATAGTGTGTGCTTAATGGAAGGAAATTAGGATTTATAGGTATATTGAAAAGCAATAGTACAGTTCATATATTTTCTTGAATAAAAATTCATGTTTATAATGTAAAATCATGAACATACTTTATAGTAGTTTGATCATCTGGGCCTTAAAGTGAAAGGTTTGTGTACAGAGAAGCTTTAAACATCAGCGGCATTTTCAGCCTATGTTACATTCACAACTTGATTGGTAGAAAGAAGTGATCCCTGTGACGAGTGTGCCCACAGCTCGCCAGTGTGTGTTAGAAGCAAGAAAGCAGGACACCATATTTGTTAGGTCAGCATTCTGAGCGCCGTGTGCATTTGTGGGTTACTTTTTGTCCAGGATCAATCCCACTTTCAGGTACCATTTATGCAGTGGTTATCATGTGGGTCAACTCCACTCAAGTGTGCCATAGGCCCAAAGATGGGAGCAAAACCCTTCACATACACATTTGTTACTTGTTTATTACTATGATTTGAACATTTTGAAGGTACATTTATTTTTGCATATACAATAATGCATTTTCTATCACAAAGGCTGGGTACACAATACAGAAACTTTTTCCTGATGCGACATCTATAACGATTTTACCAACGATTAAAAAGAAATTCCCGATCAGCATGCCGATGCATGTGTACACACTAAAACATTTTGCACGATTTACTTTCAGACCTGTGCTCTTCATTTGTCATAACCATCGGCTGAAAAGATCGACTCTGCACACTCCATATAGATCTATAGACACTGCTGGTCCTGAGTGCATACACACTGCAGAATTGGAACGACATTGAACAACATTTTTAGTCTGATTTTAAAAATCAAATGAAACAATACAATGAGCTTTAGAACAATAATCGTTCAATTTTTGCAGCATACACTCTAATGATATTTTGGGCGGAACGGTCGTTTATCAGGTGATTGGCCTAATATTCGTCTGAAACCCCTGTATCGTACTTAGCCTTACTCTCTCTGCAGCCAACATGAGGAAAATTGGTTTAATCATGAAGTCGCTGAAGTGGGTATTGACAGAAAGCCTTAAAATGGTTCTACCTTGACGTAGAGTAATCACAAGATATTACCTACAAAGTTCCTCTCACACAAACTTTGTAATGTCTGATAGCATTTCATTTCTTTTTAGGTAGACCATTGAGACCGTTTATTTATCATCCATGTTCCTCTTGTAATCTTACAATGATGGCAGCTGTTTGCACTCCACTTAGAGGCATTGCAGACTTGCTGCATCTTTGTAAATGTCATGTGCAGATGACTGGGTGGGTCAAGGTCCATTTGTGATTGATTTTAGTTTTATCATGCTTTTTATAACTGGAATGTCTCTTACATGGCTGCAAATACTAGATGGTAAAATGGATTATTTTGCTGAAGTTTTGTCATTTTGTAAAGGAACTTATTAATCAAAAGTGTGAATAATTTGTATTCACTTTTAAACATAGAATAGAGGGCCTATTTTTGTTTGGACATCACTCTCACTTTTGTGCTATAAATCCATCAGGACTGTACTCATCACAAAATGTTAGTTTCAGGGTGCACATGGCATCCCTAGACTGTAAGCTCTCCCTCTACCCTGTTTCATGTTTGCACCTCCACTGTATGTACTTGTTCTGTTTGCATGTAGGATTTCGTTTTTGTGTGATTTCTACATTGACTTTCCGGGGCTGTGAAGTGCTGTGGTACCTTAAAACTAAAGGATGATAATGATTCGGGGAGGTTTCTACTGTTTGTATGCCACTATGTCAAATTTCGTGGTTGGAATATGCCTGGGAGAGAATTTCTGGATGTAGATATTTGTGTTTTGTGCAAAAAACCCAAATCACCCATGATACGTTTCAGAGTTGTATAAAGCTTAGTTTTTTTTTCTGGGGGCTGTTTAAACCTTTAACATTGTGTACAATAATTCTATAAGTCATATTTGGTGAAGGAAGGAGTAGCTTTGGATCCCCAGCCGATCTCTCTGCTCCTTGTGAGAAAGATAAGAATCAATGTCACTAATAATAAACACAACTTCAATTGTTTAAAAAAAACAAAACTTTATTTGTTTAGGGTTTGGGGTGAGGTGGGTTGTTGGGGGTAGGGAAGAGTGCTTGGGAAGGCAAGTAGAGGGAAATGGATCTGGCCTACAGCGCAGAGCATAGGGAGAGGGCAGCGGCGCATAGTGCGCTTTGCGGTCTGTTGTGGGCCAGTAGCCCATAGGGGGAACGTGGCCAGATAGGTGCAGTAAATATGTATCTCAAAAGATTCAAAGTAGAGAGGGATACCTGCTAAATGGACCACTAAAATCTAAACTATTTAACGCTAATTAGCAAACAATTTGTGAGTGGGGCTCTGGTAACAATGCAGTAGGTATAAAACAATGACCATTTAAGACGCATGAGTAGTGCTTATTTCAAAGTGTTAAAAAAAAGTTGTTTAAGTATATGGGGGAAATTCTATTGCTGGTGCCAAAATCTCTGCCGAAAAATGTGTTCCGGATGTTCCGGAGACACTTTGCAGCAAATTGAATTCCCCCCTATATGTAACATAGTATAAACATGTAACAATAAACAGCCGTTATAAACCGTTGTCTATTAATTTACCCAGGAAATAGACCAAATTGATCGTAAAAAAAATGACAGAATAAAATGTAAACTGCAAATATGAGGTGGAACATCAGATGAAATCTGTAATTCTGTGTTTCTGTAAAACAGTCAAACACTTAGAACAGGAGGAAAGGTTTTTGTAATTTTGTAAACTGATCTGTACCATGCTCCAAATCCCAGTGGTGAAGCACTGACTTGGATTGTCCTGTGATTGGTGTTCTCGGAACTGACCGTTCCTGTAAGGGTAGTGGTTACTTGTGTATAGTGGTATAGGAGGCACTGTTAACGTATCCAGAACTTTACACTCTTTTACAATGTCCGAAAAGGTAACATTTTAACCTCTCACTGTTTACTATCTGGTGATTTCTATTTTTAGATTGACATAGTCTCATGAAACATCTTTGGTAAGTTGTTAATTTCTATGGAATTGATTAAGGCCCAGCTGCAAAATGTGAATTAGAGCCCCCCAGAAATGTCAACCTCCTTACCTAGTTTCTCCATACACATAGAATAAGGAGAATAAGAACCGACAACTGAAATTGATATCCAAAATTCAGGACAGGAGCATAGTTATCCATACACACGGAACAAGTATGACCGCTGACCACTTACACAGATTTACCAAAACCATAAAGGACAAATATTACCTTGACCGCATGCCTGCCATAAGACTAGGTAGCTTGGCTGCCTGTGACTCTTTACTCCAGCTTCTACACACGGGGTCTAACAACATATGTAAATTGTGCAAGTAGAGGAACTTATTGTAGGATTGCACGCAGGTTTGTAACAGACTTGCTAAAGCACTACCAACATAATATGCAATTTGCTATTTCATACCAGCACACAACCTATTTATAAGTGCATATATATATTGAGTACCTGTGGCAGACCTGTACAAGTGTCATACCCAAATGCCATAGAAGAGCAATTAAGAGTAAATGTTACCCAATGATATCGGGTATTGCATTAGCAGTCTCTCTGCTCATTACTGAGAGCAGGTACTCTCTTTCTATCTGGACGCTCCTCCTATGTACCTGCCATTAGAAGACATTTCCAGTATACTTATACAAAATAAGACTAAGTGCATGTTTTTCTTTTTCTTTCTTTTTCTTCTCTACAGATACAGGTTATGTTATCTGGAAGGCTTGGGTTATCAGAATACCTTATTTTACTTATTCCTATAGTGATTTGGAGCACCATGCCTTAAATACTTTTATATCGCAATTACTTTTAGAAATGTAAAAAAATTAAAAAGAAAAAAAGGTACAATTTCCTCCTTACTGGTCTTTCATGAATCAGACTCTAAACCCTGCAATGTTATTTGCACACAGCGGCTAGATTGATTTTTCTTTTCAAATCGTTCTACCTCTGCAGATCCACTTCGTCAGTGTCTACGTTGGTTGCCTGTTTTTCAACGAATCCAATATATAATACTAACATACAAAACAGCACCAACATACATTTGTCTCAAAATATCTCCCAACTCTACACCGTTCTGCTCAAAATCTGTGTGTCTCATCCACACACAATAACGGCTCCCAATCCTGGTTACAACACTTTTTTCGGTCTGCACCCACTTTGTGGGATTCCCTCCCTCGCACAATAAAATAGTCTTCAAACCTTCAAGCGTTCTCTGTAAACCCACCTCTTCAGGCAAACTTATAATATTCCTCATCTATGCTCTTAACCCCTCTTTACACAGTTCACACAAGACAACAACCCTTTCACCAACATTACTGTGTGACTGGATCATATTGCCCACTATGCACTTTTTACCTTTGCAATCTGGCTGAACCAATATGCAATATGTAGCACTTACCCTTCATATATCAAACTTCCATATATTGTAAGCTTGTGAGCAGGGCCATCTTACCTCTCTGTCTATATTACCCAGTATCATTGTATTAGTGTTTGTTTCCAATTATAAAGCGCTACGGAATCTGCTGGCGCTATATAAATAAATTATGTCGACAAACGTGATATATCCAGCTTATGTTAGATTATACCGTACTTGTCACAGCTTTAGGAAGAAGGTTGTCTCATACACACAAACGTATAGAGCATCAACAGCATGTTGACTGCAGCTAAAACGTGTTTTTATAGAGAATATTGATTGCGAATCAATGTTTTAAACCATATTATACCTATATATGTGTAATGCATTCACAGTGTTTTTTGCTATAAGAAATAACTATCTGCTTGACACTTTGTAACAGGATGCCTAAGTTGTTGAGAATTGAAATTGAGCTGAAAGACCTTCACTATTGGCCTCCTTTCTGTTCGCCAAGCAAGCACAAGTTCTAGTTTTGGTATAATTTCCTTCCAGTTCAACACTTTCGGTGTCCATATTATTTTTTGGAGCATTTATGTATCATTTTTGCATACACTAATAAACCTGCAATAAAACGCAGCATTAATCAGTGCTTTGTAATATATGTGTGGCTTACAAGTCTTTGTTCAATGTCTAGTCAAGTCATCAAAGACACGGGTTTTAATGCCTAGACTTTTTTCAGTGCTCATTTTATAGTATGTTTGGAAACCTGTTACCATTGTTCACATATGTTGTATACATTTTTACACTTAATTTTTACTTTATGTCCATGTTGGTCTAGCTAATTGTTTCATTGAAGAAATGGGTCAACTGAAGTACGTTTGTATAGTTTTTTTTTTTTTTCTTTTTTTATCAGAAATGTTATAGACAGACACATATACATGTTAACCACTTTTAGGTGTTTGCTTTGCATTTGAAAAAAAGTGAATTGAAATGCCAGTGAAACGGCATGTCAAACACTAACTTGTTTGATATACGGTTTTATTTGCATTTGGTAGGACATTGGGATCACTCGATTGACCTCAGTTGATGTCATTTAGCGTTGGAAGTATTTGCGTCCTGAATGCGGATGTAAAATGCGTATTGCAAACTGTTAATTTTGAGGTGCACATATATTAAGATACGTGCAACTCAAACATGTAAATGTGTCTGCATAAAGTTACTATTTAAGCAATTCAAGATGCGCTTTAGATGAATTATGACGGAAAAGCATATTCAAGATGCCAGTCATCAACTTGATGACCATGAATGACATTTTAATGGAGAAAAATTAGAATTAAAAAGTAATTATATTTTAAAAAAAGCTATGTGCTCTCCACCCCTAAGGGTGATCAGGATAGCCGGGGCTTGATGGCGCTAATGCTAATTGGATTTAAAACTGGAACAAAGAAAAGTATCCCTTTTGGAATAACATGTGTAATAGAATGGTGGACAAGGGATTGGGGGAGTCTTTATTTAAATAAAGTATTTTATGTTTTTTTGACTCTCTTTTTTTATTTTTTACATTTTGTGCAGCATATTGTATGGGTGTTGGGACAAGTAGTGGGGGGGGGGGGGGGGGCTTTACTTAATTTTAACACATTATTACCCCCAGCACCACCGTGCACTGTGCTGAACAGGTTGGGACTGTGTCTCACTATGGCAGAGGGACTGATTACGGTTTTTGCCGTGGGGTGGAACCCGTGCTGATTGTCCCCCCACATTAGCGCCCACCAGTCCATGTTTGATGAGCACTTGTTATTAAATCACTTTGGTAGGAGAAGGAGGCAATTTATTTAATTTTTATTTATTTTATGTTTTAAACACTACAATGATCCTTGGCTGATGATCATCATCAGCATAATTTTTGCCCCAAGGGTAGAGCACCAGCAACCAATATGCTTGCTGACAACAGCTGTCTACCTCTCACTATTTAGCAATTATTTGCTTACTGTACTCTCTCACTGCTTGCACGCACCTTCACTCTACCTTCCTGCCTCCAAGGGGCTTCCAACCAACTGTAAATGTGTTTAACTTGGGACAAGCAGGAAGCCTTTGGAAAACCACAATGCTTTCTGAACGCAAGTGGGGCGTGGTCAGAGGCGTAACTACCGCCTGAGAAACCAGTGCAGCTGCTATGAAGCCCAGCCTAGAGGGGCACCTGGAGATGCCTGTCCATCCACTTCCTAACATACATGGGGACCGACATCTGCATATGTTTGAGCTTGCATAATTGTGTGATAATTATCATAGAGGAACTGAAAGTCAAGACCTTATGCAGTAAGATTGCAGTGGTCTATTTAGCATCCGCCACTATGTTTACACTATTGTTACCACATCTGTTTGTATGATATAAATTAGGCACTTGCGAGCAAAATCAGTCTGCCATTTATTGACTGCAGGCTTTACAGGTTAGATCCACTATAAAAATGATGTCTTTTAACTACTATATTTTTCCCAACTCCTCCCCCAACTAGAACTATGGTGGGCGACATATTGAAGGGAGCTCCGCAGTTTGAGAGCATGCACCTCCACCAGAGACAACTTGGGGAACTGCAAATTCAAACAGTGCTATGTTTGTTTCTACCACAGGCACTGGTTGGAGAGAGTCACTGTCCATGTTGCAGACTAACAAGTGCTGATTGCACTGCCTTTTCTGACGGTTGTCAGTCGGGGTCAAGCAGCAGTTACATATAGACAGGTGTCTGTTTTCTGAATTGCAGGGGTTCTTTACAGAACATCACATATTTATGTTAGTTGAGGGCAGGGGAGGATGCTTACTACAAGATATATATATTTCTTTATATTTGGTTTCATTACCCTGTAACCTAGTTCTGTCCATCATGCAGACACTGGTGTGTCCACAGTATGTAGTGTTGTCTTGGCACCGAGCTGATGTATAAACCACTTGCTTAAATAGATCTTAAATAATACATGTGATAACATTATAGGTTATTGCATTAAATTTATATTGTTATATACTACATCATCCCATCAGAACGATTGGAAAAAAATAGTGTAACACTAGCAAGTATGTGATTAATATATTGAGCCAAACATTTTAATGATTGTTTTTTTTTTAACAGTGTTTTTTACTTTGCCCTTATTAGACCTGGGCAGTAAAACCTGCATTTCACTTTGCTTAAAGGTGCATCTTGAAAAATTGTCTCTCATTGTGATCCATCAACTCCATGGCAAATTCTATCAACCCTTTCACATATTTACAGTGTAACATTTCTACCATCGCCATTCTTTGTAAACAACTGCAAAAGTGACTTATGCAAAATCTGCAAATGTTGTTTTGGAACAAGAATTACATTTTTAGGAATAAGTGCATGGATGGATTCGAATGTATTCAACATTTGTTTCATATTCACATGGGATGGGCCGTCACCCACAACATGTCACAAAGTGAGAGTAAGAGTATACAGACATACTCATTTTTACTTGCAATCCAGTCATATTTAGTGAGATCATACAATTGTTTTGTATGTGTGGCACACAAATGAATAGTATGCATGCTTGGAATCTATTACAAAATATTGTACATAATGCTGATTGTCTAAATTACACCACTTTGATTATCAATTACATAAACACAATTGTATCTCTGTGATGGATTAAGCGATCGTATTTAAGGATTTCTTTTCTAGACTTGCTCAATTTTAGGTTTATCTTATTTATTTTTGTTCCATGTCTGTACGCTTAATTAGTCTACACTACAGGCGGCTTTAGAAGTGGGCATGCAAAATTCAACTTCAAATTATGGATTTGTGACAGTTTTCTTCCACTATATGTATCTATATGCTTGAGAGTGTATACATAAATTGCAGTATACCCCAAGACATGTACATCTTGCTCTTTGTGACTCGCTCTTGCTTCATCTTTGTACTTATCTTGCTCTCGCTTTCTTTTAGTCTTTGTGTTTTTCTCTTGTTCTCTCGCTCTTTCTCTCGCTGTCTTTATATATAAGTATATGTCTCTTTTGCCTTAACACTTAAACAATTGTGTTCATGTTTGGCAAGCATTAGTAATGTCTTGGAAATATTATTACTTATTAAAGCAAAATTTGACCGATTGTAAAGGTAAAATTAAATATATGGTTATTGTGCTTTTTCTTTATGCAGAAAATAAAATTAAGGACATGAAGATTTGCAGTTTGGTATGCAAGGCATATATTACTATTTTTAACAAAACCCAGTGAGGGCAGTCAATCTGCCTAGTCCCCAAGAGTTTTTAAATGGAATGAGTCTAAGGGGTATATTTACTAAACTGTGGGTTTGAAAAAGTGGAGATGTTGCCTATAGCAACCAATCAGATTCTAGCTGTGATATTGTAGAATGCACTAAAGAAATGAAAGCTAGAATCTGATTGGTTGCTATAGGCAACATCTCCACTTCTTAAAACCTGCAGTTTAGTAAATATACCCCTAAGTATCCCCATATAACTTGTCATGTACACCTCACCGCTGTTTGTTTTAGTAGACACAAAGGTAGATGTGTTTTATATTTATATGTATTTGTACCACTGAACTTGCTAATGCAAGTTAGCTGAGTCTCTATAACATATATTTTTCATGTATCAGTATTTTGTACACTTTTGATGTAGCAATACTGCTCATGCTCTTTAGCAAAAGATCTGTCATTTATACAAGAAATGAAAGATTTATTTTTTTCAGCTTTGCCCAACACTTTCACTCCCTTGTGAAGTTTACAGGAATTGTAGGAGTAGCATACCAACACTGAAGTAAGCTACCTTTCTGCAGGCTGTGCGAAGTCCTGGTCTACTATCAGTTCTACCTAGTTCCACCCTGGTCTGAATGTAATTACTGTGTTAGCTGGTGCATAAAAGCAAATTCATTTTAAAGGCACAGTGTAGTTCTGTGAACTTAATAATAATTATAATGTGTATTCCTTTGATGTAGATTTCATATTGTAATATTTTCTTTTATTTAAGTATAGGTCTGTTGCAATAAAATTTAGATCTGTACGGTCCATGTTACTTCATGCCGTATGCCTTATATTCATTTTTTTTATTTTTTTTGGGGCGTGGGATTATAAAAATAGGACATGCTGCTGATGGGTTTCTCAACTCAATTTTTAAACTTACACTCACGTGGAAGTAAATGTTTACACCGTATTCCCCAAGGTCCATTTATTTATACTACATACCGCTATGTGTGTAAATGTATTCAAAGTACCTTCTATTATGAGTAAATGTATATCATTCTGCTGGTTTTATATTATATGCAAATGTAATGAGCGTTTTATTCTTTATTAATGCTTTTGAATAATATCTTAATATATATTGTTTATAAGGTATATTGTTATTATGAGGTTGTTCAGAAACTAGAATCTAGACCACAGATAAGTCATACTAGCCCACTCTCCCGCATTTCTGGGAGACTCCCGAATTTCAGGTAGGTCTCTGGGACTCCCAGGAGAGCAGGCAATTTTCCTGCATTCTGTGGGGTGGCAGCCTCCATGTTGCAATCCCAATATTACATTGCTGCCACGATTCACGGCTCCCT
This sequence comes from Mixophyes fleayi, assembly GCF_038048845.1. Taxonomy (NCBI): domain Eukaryota; kingdom Metazoa; phylum Chordata; class Amphibia; order Anura; family Limnodynastidae; genus Mixophyes; species Mixophyes fleayi. The sequence continues at coordinate 281,565,013 of NC_134402.1, read as the reverse complement.
GCCCCCTCCATTTTTATATGTAATGGGCAAACTGAATTGTTCTAACAATTAAAAGCATATTGCTTTAAACATACTAACTTTTAGGTGTTTAGTTTCATGTCGCAGATCTATTTATGGAATGTGTTTTACAAATATGTGTTGGAATTATTGGTTGTGCTGCTCTGTCTGTATACAGAGCAGGCTAGTATTCATTGCTTAGTTTTGTTTTTGAAATTAAATTTATGCCTCCAATGTGCATATAAGTAAAGAATGTAATGATCAGCCCCCTGTCTTTAAAACCCGAGGGCTGTTTTGAATGATGGAACAAATGTGATGTTTTGAGCAAAGTCCAAAACTGATGACTGTTACCTGTGAGCCATCACAAGAACATTATTAGCGCAGTATGCATTATTTGAAGCAGGACGGATCATACATACTTTGTGTAGAACTAAATCGTTTGCATATTATGATTAGCAGTGAAATAAATAAGAACATAATTGTGTAGACAAATGTATAGTCTGCATAGTTTTGTTGCTGGTATATTTTCTGGTCATACGTAATAGTAACAGAATATATGTACCTTTTTTACACAGGAATATTTAATTGCTGTGGTGTTGAGAAAGGTATAAATCTCCTGATACCCAGAATCCCAAATATTGAGTTCTTACAGACTTGACACTTGTGCACTAGTTGAAGACCAGCTGTCATGCAGCTAGAAACAGGACTAAAGCAAACAGAGGACTGTCACCAACAGCATTTCAACATAGATTTGCATAAATTGTAAGCTTGGGACCAGGGCCCTCTTACCTCTCTGTATATGTTACTCAGTATTGTTTTATTACTGTTTGTTCCCAATTGAAAAGCACTACAGAGATTGCTGGCGCTATATAATTAAATGATGATGATCACAACAGCATTTCACCGTTACTAATTTCAATCAAACCTACTTGAATATGTCCCTTGGACAGTCACTTGCAAATGTTTAATTTACATTTGGTTGTAGGTAGATCAGGTAAAGTGAGGTTGGTGTTTTTAGCATGGTGATTAAAGTGAAGTATTGATACATTTTAGGATGCAGAAAGGGCAAATGATCCGTTTTGTACATAAATTGAATGATATATTGCCTGTACTAAGATTAGCAGTTTTTTGACCATTTATATACTGGAGCACATCTTCTACTTGTATGTCTTTTGCATTGGACTGCCAGACTACTGTTTCCTATAATGTACCTATAGCCAAGAAAAAAGTACTTTCA